>NW_028291292.1:0-93641 GCF_041222555.1 Hakea prostrata
TCTTCTTCTCCCCCCTCTTTTTTCCCCCTACTCCTAAACAATTCTTCATATGTTGAAGACTCGGCCTATCGGTTTGTGATCAAATGCCCCACATAGCTTCAATTCTCTAATTAGAAACCATAGGATTGTGTTAAAAAGGGATCAAACGCTTCCAGATGGGGACATAGAAGAAAGATGTGGTATGAATTGGCCTCATCATCACTGACTAAAAGCATGTAAGGTTGGTATTTCACGACTTGTCTCATTGAGTAGAAATAGAGTGCAAAGTCTTCTATGAATATTTATACCAAGTGAGCAATTTTGGGTGGACCCTGGAAGGAATTAATGGAGATGTAACCATATTTTTTAATTTTATCACTAGCTGGAGCTCTCTTTCTCTCTCTTTGTTCGGAAAGTATTGTATCTGAGGATACGATACCAAAAACACCATGTCAAGTATGCTCGCTTTACTGATCCTACGATCAAGAATCAGAGGTAAAACCTACATAAACAAGTAGCGGACACCCAAACGAGGTATCTCAGATCGTTTCTTATACATTTACGTTCATTATTTGCTTGCAATTAGCGTGAGCCTTGTGATAAGTTCATTTGTTGACTTAGCCTTGTGATAAATTCATCACTAAGTTATAAGGTTTCTTATCGAGAACATGGATTTCAAGCTTCTCCAATAATTCAAATTCAAAATATGAAAAGAAGAAACATTATTGGATAGAATAATTTCTTAGAAACCGGAGAAACCGATTCATCACTAAGATTGAGGAATTGTATATGAAGTTAGGTCGGATTAAATAGGATATCTCAATTAAAATTCTCATGCAGGTAAATCGAATTTGAATTCTATGCACTACCAAAAAATGCCAATATCTATTAGAGATATCTCAAACCACTTCACTTGAGTAATATGTAAAAACTTGTTACACGTATTTATAGGGCAATGAAGCTATGATCAAAGTGAGAGCCACCTATGAGACGGTAGGAAGGTGGTGGCGCTTATGAAACCATTTAGGAGTAGATTTTGATTGACAAATACGGATCTAGTGAGTCTTTTCAAAATAGCTAATTCATTAGCTTACCGTTGGAGATGGTGTGCCCCTTCGGGGAGATCATATTCGCTGATATGACCTCGCCTGCTTCATTCAAACCCGTCTTCACCACGTCAAATTGGGCAGCCCGGAACCTCATCACACTCTCGATGCGGGTTCTCCATTGCACCTATTGTCGTAAAGTTTTGATCAATGACCGGGGGAACCGGTAGCCTTGATCACAAGCCCACCATGGGCTCCTCTCCGCAAAGAAAACGCGGTAATTTTCATTCGAGGATGCCAGTCTGTCGAGTTCACAATCAAAAAATTGAAACCTAATTCTATAAAATTCGAACTGATCTTAGCTTCATCAAGAACGATGCCGACGTTCATTTTCTTGAATTCTTCCGACTCGCTAATTTCTCAGCCCCATCATGGCAGCCTATTTCCTCGTCTGGAACGAACGAAACGTAAACAGCCCTAATCGGTAGAAACCCAGATTTCTTCAATCGGCATATGTTTTCAAGGTATTGCATGCCAACACACTTCATCTCCTGCGATCCTCTTGGATAGATATTTTCCAGCCTCATCGATGTGAGCATCAAAAGGAGCATGAACCCATTTATGGTGCTTGGCAGGTACCACGTCCGTATGGCGGTATGGGAATACAGAAGAATGGGAGTAAGATCAGGGTTTGCACCAGGCCATTTCAAGAGAGCAACAGGCATGCCCGTGACGAATTCAAGGGATTGCGATTCGAGGCCGATAGCTTTGGCTTCAGAGAGGATGAAATCGGTAGCTGCATGGTAGTCAGGGTAAGGGCTGAGCAGATTTTGGACGCATCAGTAGTAATTGGCGTTTGGGAACCATGAACTTTGAGTGGCAAGGATGACTCGTGAAACTAAATGGGGATCCGACCTTGCTGCGATTGGAAACAACATTGAAAAGTGTGCTACATTCTATTCAGGCAGGGGGGGTGGGGAGAGGTGCACTAGAGGGTAACAAATTTAAAAATTTTATTTATTGTTCTTGTTCAATTTTTTTCGAACGCACCGAACCGAGACCAGAAGGGGGGCGGGAGCGGCTGGTGTGTGGTTGGGGAAAGAAAAATACATATTTTTTTTTTCACTCTTTTCGCTACCTACTTTTTTATGGAATGGGGGGGTTGGGTGGGTAATGTTATGTTTAGGAGGGGGTGGGTTGGGTGGTGTGGGGTCTTTCTTTATTAATATTTCTAGGGGGCAGCACAGGGCCTAGAGTTGCTTGACTCGCTTTCCCAACCACTACGTCCCCTAATTCCCCAAGGGATATTTAGGTTATTTTCGCTATTCTCGTCAAGTCCAATTTAGGACATAACTGGGTGAGTCGTGCTAGATCTACTTTTATTTTTTTAATTGAGTTCTTAAGTTTTTTAAAAAGTTTTGATTCGCTGCTACTGTTTTCTTGTCTATTGCACGAGCGTCAAGAAGGGCTAGGCCCTTGCTGTGAGAGCTAAACACCTAGGGCTTAAGCACTATGCTATTGACTACTAAACCCAAAGGCTGAAGGAACCTTGCTGTTGTGAGCTAAATTCACCTATTCCTTACCTTCTTCTCTTGTTCAAAATCCTGCTGTTACAGTTCCTGAGTTGCAGCTGATGCTGAGACTGTAAAACTAAGTTTAGTTCACTCAATCACTCTCAAATCACCAGTTATAGGCTTGCTGCTTATGCTCCAACCGAACAATCCCAGATCTTGTAATCCATCCATTGGAGCTGAACCAAATATGGAGCAGTATTTCTTCTCCTTGTTGACTACAAACTGACACTGCCTGATTGAACTTCTACAATCTGGTCTAGTAAAACTGTTTGGTTACTCAGAATATGAAAACTAATCTAACTGTTTGATTACTTGAACTAAATGAATTCCAGTCTTGTCTCAGTACAACCATGTGTTTAGTAGTTATGTTTCTACAATTCTATTCTGTCAAATGATATCCAGAAACAAGGGAAGAAATTTGAAGAGGATTACAACCCCTTCAAGTTTGTTTGACTATTACGCTTCAGTTAGAAAAATTATGCATGGCTTAGGCTTGAAGGATAACATTTAGAATAGCCAAATGACTATGTATGGATGGTATGAACTACCTAAACAATAATTCTTGAGCAACAAATAACCAAAACCTATTACTCATTGTATCCAAATATTTTCATTACTAAAACATGTAATTCTTTATCATCAAACAAATCAACGCATTCCAGATCTATTTTATAATCAATCTAATCAATCTTCTTTTTCTTTTTCTTATCAATGAATAGATCTCTTTACTTGTACAACTTAGATGTCTCTGATTATTTTAACAAGTGCAGATAGCTAGCTTTTAGTCGCTTATTGGATAGAATTTTTGCTTACATAATGAACTCTTGTACTAAAACTATTGGCTAGCACAACAGTTTCATGAGCTTCTAAGGACCTGTTTTTTGGACTTGTGCATTGAATAACGACTTAAACCTAGACTATGGCTTAATTTGTTAGGATTAGGCATCATAATGGCGTTGTGGGCTTCGAGGAATCAAAATATTTGTCTTGCAGATGGAGTAATGGTTTGAAACTAGGCACGAGCTCCATCAGCATCAAGCATCATAACAGATGAAATAATGGCTCAAAATTGGATACTAGAAAGAGGGAACTAAAGAAAGGTCCAGTTAGACTGCATAGGAACAAAGCTCAGCAGGGCTTTGCCCAGAGAGAGAATCCAAAAGGGAGGGTCCAATTGTGATAAGGGAGGGTTACCCCTAGTTATAGTAAATCTAGAGCCCCTCACCCTCCAAAAGGGTTCGATTGTGGACAATAGGGTTCAATAGTTATATTGGGATCCATTAGGCTTGATTCAATTGTTGGGTACTTTGAAATTTAGAAATAAAGCAAGGGGGTAGCGTAGGAATTCAATTTGGAGAAAGTGTTGAGTCATAGTTAGACGTGTCAATTGGTAGGTTTGGTCTATTTACAGTTCAGTTTCATTAGTTTCGGCGTGTGAATTTGCAATGGCTTGGATCGATTTGGTATTGGTATTTTGTTATTAGGTTGAATTTAATTTGCTTAATTCCATTTTAAATATCATCAAAGAAATGCTTCCAACAAAAGTGTCAACTTTAGCACAATCACATAGCAACATAACTACGGAAGACGGTTAGCATTGAAATTTTATAATGGGGATTTTGGTTTGTTATGGTTTTTTCTTGGGGTCGATCAGCTTGGTTTCGATTTTAGTTTTGGGGTTTGAGTCATTGGGTTCAACTTGGGCACCAATGGTTGTTCAATTTGGTTTGATTTGATTTGGGATAATAACCACTTAAGGGCCTGTTTGGTTACATGAATCTGGAGATTTCAAGATTCATGAATGCAAAATTTATACCCGTTTGGCTGTGAAAATCCTTAGATTAATGAAATCTAGAGATTCATCTTTTTACACTAAAAACGTGAATCTGTAGAGTTATGGATATGAAAATCTTTGGATTTCACCCCTACTATAAAAGTGCTAAACATATGCGCATTCACAAAGATTACGTTGACCAAAGAATTTTTCAGCATATTTATCAAACAATTAAGTTTATGAATTATGACTCCATAGATTTGATATCTCTGAATATTTGAAATCTCCAGACTCATGTAACCAAACAGGCCCTAAACCAACCTTGTAAGATTTTGATTCTACTTAAATAATTTGGGTCTGGAGTCTAGGCTACTTTCTTGGTTCAACTTTTAGATTGATACCTTTTTCTTTTTTTTTTGGTAACCTGATTGATACATTTAAAGGTAAAGTAAATGGGTAATGGTAATTACGATGTAAAAGGGAACCTTAGCTATGCAAAATTTGATTGTTAATAAGGTAGGTGAACAAGGACATTATTGGAATTTCATTTTGGTTACCTTCTTTCTTTTTCTAGGTGGGGGTAGGGGGAGGGGAGAACTATAGTCATAGATAGGGAACCCCTTTCTCATTCTGCTTTGTGCAGAAAAAGAGCCATAGAGTAAGCGGATAAAAAGAGAGGAGAAAAGCAAGAGAGAAAAGAATCTGTGTCTGTGAAGGTCCTCTTGAAGGGGGATTTTGCATCACTGCAGATGAGAGGGCGTTGGGAAGATTAAAAGTGAAAACAAAAGGAAAGAGGGTGGATTTGAGGGTGTGGGTGGGGGTGGGGAGGTGAATGAAATCCGAAGGGTGAAGCAAAGGAATCGGAAGAACTGAAGTCAAAATTTGAAGGCGCAAGTAGATGAGAAGATCTTCTTCAATAGGTAGTTTCTCTCTTATATTCTACTTCGATTTGAGAATTCTTAGCCATTTTACTTTATTTTTTATTTTTGGGATTAGGGTTTCAAATCCGAACAAATTAATCTTTTTAAATAGGTAGTTTCTCTCTTATATTGTACTTCCGATTTGAGAATTCTTAGCCATTTTACTTTTGTCTTTATTTTTGGGATTAGGGTTTCAAATCCGAACAAATTAAAAAAAGGGAGAGAGATAGAGAGAGAAGTGGAGGAAGGGGAACTAAGATGGAAGGGTTAGAATTAGACCTGTAAATAGATAGCTGAAATCCGCCTCCGAATTTGCATTCGTATTTGTTTAAGGGAATCCGTATCCAGAATTTTTCTTACCGGAAAATATCCATATCCGTCTACGAAGTAACCAGATTCGAATTACGATAATTGCTTATCGGATTGATAATATCCAGATAAAAATTTACCTGTATAAAATTTTCAACCTTTTTCTCTGAAAATGGATGATAATTGGATTCGAAAACCGATAATCGGTAACTCCGATTATCCTGTTAGAGTAAAGTATAAAACATTTTTCTCTAAAAAAAGGGGCTAATATATAGGATTCAGAAACTAATAATCGGTAACCAGATAATCAGAAATCAGATGTAATAAAAAAATAAAAATGACAATCACAAATAAAAAATCGGATAGTTTATCGGATCGGATTATTATCGGATATCGGATGAAGTTCCGAATTTGAATTTGGATGCCTTCTTTAAATTTCTGCCATATTCTGATTCTGATTCGGATGGCGGTTTTGCTAATTGGATTCTGATACTAGTGTATTCGAGCCGAATCTGATCCGTTTACAGGTCTAGTTAGAATGGGAGAAACAAAAAGAATACAGGTAAAGGAAACAAAAGTTAGATCCTTAAAAGGGTCTATTGTGGCATTTTTGTACATCTAAAATTATGTTTAGGTAAATCAGTTGGTTACATACCCATTTCCTACTTGGGGAATTGAAGTTTCAAAATCAATGTTCATGTTAGGTAAGTATAAATTTATAATATGTTAATATTTTATTTTACATGCTAGCAAATTAATATGGAACTTAAATGATTTACTACCAACTCTAGCAAGGGAGGCAGTTTTGTCATCTACTGGTAAATGCAAATACAATTATCTTCCTTACATATTTTCTCTTTCTTTTCATCATCATTAAACCAGTCATAAGGACAGGGGACTCCTTGGCCAAGAGAATTGGGGGAGTGTGTGGAAGGTGACTGGAACAAAATGCAGAAGAAATCTATTTTGAACAAAAGGTGATTGGAACAAACTTCAAAATGTTCAGATGAAAATTACTTTTTATCTTATTTTCTTTCCTTGTACCCTAATCAAGAGGTCCAAATTACCTATGCGAGAGAGAGAAATTGTACCAAATGTGCAGATAAAAATTACATTTTATCTAATTTTGAACAAAAGATGACTGGGCTCATTGTCTAGTTATTTTGAACTGATAAGAAAGTGACCAACTAATAAAGCTGTAATTCTTTTTCTCTGTTAGGAACCCACGAGTCGAATGCAAAATTGTTAATATTAGAGCGATCAATCACACACAATCAAATAGAAAACAAGGAAGAAGGAGACACGGATTTTACCCTGGTTCACCTCAGTGTGAGGCTATGTCCAACATTAGGTTTTTCACTATATTATTCATGAAAACAACTACATAAATGCTCTGTTAGAAGAGAATAAGTATATAGGAGCTTAGAAACCCTAAGCCACCGCTATTCATGGGCCTAGGCCCAAACTAGAAACAAACTTCGAGGCCCACAAAAACATGGACCCTCTACAGGCTATGGAGGCGTTGCCTCCACACCTCCGCCCACTCACCGGGTAGCGGGACCCGTGCCTGTCGGCAACACAATGAGAAGCATGAGCCATACTCAACAAAAACTAATGTTATTTACTTGATAAAATAATGATAAATTGGTTATAATTTTGCCAATCACCCTCAAAGCACACCGTTAGCACTCATATAAGTAATCCCTAACGATTCACATTTTACCGGTATTTATAACCCATAATCAACCTTAATCCCCCCCCTCTCTCTCTCTACCACTTGGCATGATCCTAGGGCCTATCATTCTCCCTTCCTATTGCTTATATACAGTTTTCTCCTCCCCTTATTCTTCTCTTTTGTTGTTTTTTTTTGGGTAATTTGACATTCTATGCTCCCCTGTTTTGCTCAAATTTGAATTATTAGTTTATGTTTGAAACTTCTAATGAGTTTTAGGTCTGGAATCAATATATTCATTCAACCTTTAAGAATTCTCTACTTTTTGAGACTTTAGCTTACAGTTGGAGATGGTGCCCCAGCCTTCAAGAAGTCTATGTTCACTAAAATGGCATCGCCTTCTTCCTTCAAACCCGCCTTCACCATGTCCAGTTGGGCAGCTCGGAACCTCCTCACAATCTCTATGCTCTTCAATAAGTTCTCCATGGTACCGTCGTCGTAAAGTTTTGACCCCAGTGGCTTTGATCACTAACCACCATGGACATCTCTCCGCAAAGAAAACACGATAATTTTCATTGGGTGATGCAATCCCTACAGAGTTTCAAATCAAGGGTTGCGATTCAAGGCCGATGGATTTGGCTTGAGAGTGAATGAAATCTGCAGCAACATAGTATTCAGGGCAAGGTATTGTTGGAACCTAGAGATTATCTCCGTTGAATCATCTGGTAACGAAACAACTACTGTCGATATGAATAAGAAGAAGAGCATAATGGAAATTCTCTCCATTTTTTTTTTCTTTCAGAAGAGAGAGCACTGAGAGTAGTAAAGTTTTTCTTCCAGCTCCGTCTTTAAAGTGGTGAACCCTCCAGTTTGAAACCATTGCTCTAAGAGATTTCGAGAGATCAAACCAATGCAAAAGAAATCACATGGAACAGAACCAAAAGTTTCCAGTCGCCTAATTGGAGCAAAAACCATGCATTAGAAGGTTGTTAACGTAAAAGATGCATGCAATAATCATGCAGGAAATATATATTGTTTGATTTAGCGATTTAAGGATTCTTTTTAATATTAAAAATAAAAATTTATGCATTTGATTCGCTTTGTGAAGATGTCACCAAGGTAGAGTGCTTACATCCGCAAAAGTAGAAAGAAGGGAGGAAGAGAGGGATAATAGGTAGTTCATTCCTGATTTCTGGTGGATATTTTACCTGACGATTGTGGCTACAGAAAAAAGTAGATATTCTTGGAAGAAGTTAGTTATGGCCGTTGGTATCCAACCCAAGTATCACAATGTTGAATTTCATATAAATTCGAATCTCCTGTTGAGAGGAAAATGGGAAAGATCATCCTGAAAACAAATTAAATTCCATCCAGGAAAAAGAAAAAGAAAAAGCCAAATAAAAAAGGGAAGAATTATGCAAGGTGCTATTCTCTTCTGGCTTTTCTTAACTTCTTTTACCTGGATTGTTAATGGAGAAAGAATCCTTGGAGAAAAAGCAGTTGCAACGACCCCTAAAAAAAGACAAAGATTGCACCGGGAGGTTCCGGCGGCATTTTCGACGTTATGCGTTATGGCGCTAAAGGAGATGGACGGCGTACGATACCAACGTAATCAATCCTCAATTCTTAATTCTCATTCTTATTGTTATTCTTTTTTCTTTTATGGTTTGCAGAGAGAGATTATGAACCCTAAATTTTGCAGGCTTTCATGGCGGCTTGGAAAGAAACATGTCAATCTTCAAGTTCAGCGACACTTTCCATACCAAAAGGAAGCTTCTTAGTTGGTCCCCTTAAATTCAAGGGGCCTTGCAAAAACACTGGTTCCCTTACTGTCCAGATGCAGGTGTATTTCTATAGAAAAAAAAAACCATTTCTTTCTTCTCAAAACAGATTGGATTGTCCCCTAACATGAGGTTTTCGATTATCTGTATAGGGTGACTTGAAGGCAATCACGGATTTGGGCAAGTATGATTCGGATGATTGGGTCGAGTTTGGATGGGTGACCGGATTGACGTTGACCGGAGGTGGGACTTTTGATGGCCAAGGCGCTGTATCATGGCCTGCCAATAAATGCCCTAAAAGTCTCACCAATTGTAAAGTTCTTCCAACAGTAAGTGGATATGGATTCAACTAATTTACTTGCTGGTTTTGTGTAATCTATCGTTTGGGTTTCATTAACAAAGGTAACTTATTTTGTTGCAGAGTGTGAAGTTTGTTAGCATGACCAAAACAGTAGTGAAGGGGATAAAGTCTTTAAATAGCAAGTTCTTCCACATTGCTTTGCTCAGCTGCACAGACTTCCAAGGGAGCGATATCACAATCACTGCACCAGGAGACAGCCCTAACACAGATGGAATCCACATAGAACGAAGCAGTGGTGTTAGCATCTCTAATTCTGTAATTGGTACCGGCGATGATTGCATCTCCATCGGACAAGCCAATTCCAATGTCCACATCAATGGTATCACCTGCGGACCTGGTCACGGCATCAGGTTGGTGCATGAATTGATCTTGATCTTAAATCCTGCTACAAAACCTCAAATTCATTCACGAATTTTGTTGATATGATTGCTTCTTGTAGTGTTGGAAGCTTGGGGAAATACCCGAAGGAAGGTGATGTGAGAGGGCTTACTGTTGAAAATTGTAAATTAAGTGGAACAACGAATGGAATTAGGATCAAGACATGGCAAAACTCACCTGACGCCAGTGCGGCTTCTAACATGACCTTTGAACACATTGAAATGAAAAGTGTTACTAATCCAATCATCATCGACCAGACATATTGTCCTTACGCCAAATGTGATGAAAAGGTTAGTAGCTAGAAACCACCAAATTCGTTCATTGCTGCAACTTTTTTGCTTCGTTGAGGTGTTTTAACAAACACTTTGGAACATGACAAATGGATTAATATTGCAGGCACCATCAAAAGTTGCGTTGAGTGACGTGTCCTTCAGGCACATTACAGGAACTTCAGCTTCTCCAGTGGCAGTGACATTGGAGTGTAGCCAAGGGGTGCCATGTAAGAATGTGAATCTTGAAGATATTCACTTGGAACCCCGCAACGGAGGAACCGCAACTACGTCATCGTGTCAAGCATGTCAATGCCAAATATATTGGAACCCGATTCCTCCAGCCTGTAAATCCACCCTGTAAACATAGGGTTCGGCTCCTCTCCAGAGGGTGAATATCTCCCCCGGGGGGCCCACTGAAATCTAACATCTTGCCAGGTGGAATATATCGATTCAAGGATTCTTTTTACCATAATTTTAATCTATGCCCCCCTTAGCCAATGGACGGTTAGTAGGATGGCCAGGAACCTGACTTCTCTCGAAAGTGAGAGGTCGTGGGATCAACCCTGCCGGCGGCATATGTAATATCTCCATCCCCCAATTTCCCTATGTATAACCAACTAAGAACACTCAGTTGGTTAACAGTTAATTCAATAAATTTTATGATGAAAATACCTTTGTGTCCTTTTGGATTTCGTTTATTTCTTTACTAATGTTGGGTCCCCTTAATGTAATATATTATGTGTGGGTCCCAGTCAGACTAACAATATTTGTCGTTATTAAGCATATTCAAATTTCAAACGTGACGGGACCAAAATGCCCCTTAGGTTATTTAAACGTGACGGTTTTTTTTTTTGGGGAGAAAATTAATATATGGTTTTAAAAAGAGATAATTGGTCATTAAGCGTTAATTATATGGTTAATATTTTAATAACACAATGTATTAAATAATATGAGGGCATTTTGGTCCTTCTCCATTTGAAATTTGAATATACTTAACGGCGGCTAACAATGTTTGTCTAGTTGGGACCCACACGTAATGTATTACGCTAAGGGGACCCAACATTAGTTTGTGGTCCACTAAGGGAACCCACATGTATGAAACATTTTTTTTTTAACCTACCAAAATAAATACGAGGATAGGAAAAAAAAAAAAAAAAAAAAAAAAAACTGACCAAACTAAACAAAATCACATCTTTCTTTCGTTCTGACTTCTTTTATTTTATCTTTATCCTTATTTTTTGGTAAGGGTTCTTACTTTTATTCGACCTACCAAACAAATCTACAAAAAGAACAAAAAATAAGAACTTATCAAAAAATTCCTGCACAAAAACGCAAGTGAAGTTTGAAGCTTCAAACCTCTGCAAATTAAGGCGGAAGGCCAAGAATCTACTTCGAATCCATTGATTTAGCTCTTCATTTTTTGGTATTAAAGTATTGGTTTTCAACTTGATCAGAGGTTTTGAACCTCTTCTTGAATCCTTTGTTGAGTTCTAAATTTCAGCAGGAAGAGCTCTGATCACCATGAAAGAGAATCTGTTTTGAGCGACGGTAGAGCCCTAAGTCATTATGGAGATTATTGTCAGAACAAACACCGCAAAATAGCGAATCGCAAAAGAAACAACAATGAAAACATATAGAGATTTAACGTGGTTCACACACCGATGTGGTATACTACGTCCACGGGGAAGAATAAGAGATTTTCCACCTTGTAAATGAAAGACAAAATGAGATCTTACAACCAATCGCTAAGAATGGGGTTACAAGAACTCTAATCGAAAATCTCAAATCTCTCAGTAATGTGGTAGGCGAACATAAGATACATATCTATAGACTCTAATCAGGTAAACGGGTCGGGCCCAAGCCCACCTCTTCCACCACATATCTCCGCAAACGGGTCATTCAGGTCGCCCACTAAAATATGTCGGTGCGGGTTCATCTTCCAAATCGGGTATAAGAATTCGGTCAAAGCATAACAATTCTAAGACTAGATTTTTATCAGAGGTTGCAACATTGAAGGATTACTTTTTACCTAACTTGATATGTTCTGATAAAATTTTAATTCATTTTGTTTTTTGTGTTGTACATGCTCGAGCGCTTTTGGTTGTCAAAATCCATGAGAAACAAAAATGAGATTTAACAGCAAGGGAAGAGACATTTTTGAACTTTGGGCCTTGACATTGAATAGAACGTTGACTGCAAAGAACAAGTTCTTCTTTCGCAAGTTGCAGGTTTGGTGAGTTTTTTTCCTTCTTATTTATTTGAAGAGCTAAATGATGGATTTAAGTGAACAGTGGATTTAAGCAAACAGTTGGTCTTCCTCTTTGGTTTGAGAAGTTGCAGAGGAACGGTTTGTTTTTCACCATTGTTTTCAAACCCTACCATTTATTTGCAGGGAGTTAGTTTGATGATTGGGTTAAATAAACGAAAGAAACTCGAAATAATACAAGGGTATTTTGGTCACAGAAAATTGTAAAATCAACGGTTTTTGTAAAGTTGTATATAGTTGCTCATTTCTGAAAACCACAGGAGAACCAAATGCAAAAGAAATCTATTTTGAACAAAAGGTGACTGGAACAAACTTCAAAATGTCAAGATGAAAATTACTTTTTCTTATTTTCTTTCCTTGTATCCTAATCAAGAGGTCCAAATTACCTATGCGAGAGAGAGAAATTGTACCAAATGTCCAGATGAAAATTACTTTTATCTTATTTTGAACAAAAGATGACTGGGCTCGTTGTCTAGTTATTTTGAACTGATAAGACAGTGACCAACTAATAAAGCTGTAACTCTTTTTATCTGTTAGGAACCTGCGAATCGAATGCAAAACTGTTAATATTAGAGCGATCAATCACACACAATCGAATAGAAAACAAGGAAGAAGGAGACACAGATTTTACCCTGATTCACCTCACATGTGTCATCATTCATCAAGAAATAAATCAACACATTGCCTCATTGGCCATCAGAATTGACCCTCAGGTGATGATAAAATCTGGATTAGAACAATGTTCATCAACGGGAATACACGTTACATTTAATCAAGTACACTGGGCATCGGAGATTGTGACCTCCATTTATGCATCTCTCTGTGTTGTGATTACCAAGTGAGGAAAATCCCTCTTCCCTACACACCACAATGAAGCTGAAGCATCTATGATTGCTATAGGATATTGGCCATGTTTACTATTTTCACAACTCGTCTCTGGAAGCAGCATTCTTTGTGTTCTCAGTGTAGGATGTGTATGCTACGATGATTGACTCATATATTTCAATTCCTTTCAGGTATTCCACTTGATTTAGAAACTGCAAAATCATATAAAGTAGTTAAGAACAATATTAATTGGATACCAAAAAATAGTTTACTGGGTCAAACAAATAAATATAATAAACGAAAATGAAAAGATCAGTAACCCGGCAAGAAAGCAGATAAATAGCAAGAGGAAAGATAATTGTATCAGTTAAGGAGTCCAAAAGTGTATAAGAAAATGTAAATAAAGGCTGCAATGTAAACATGCAAGTGAAAGAAGATTGCACTTCGACTTTAAGACTAGCACTGAAACATGCTCAAGTAAAAGATCTTTAAGGTTATATCTAACCCAGTCCAATTCCACATCCGATCTAGCCAGAGAATATTCCAGCCTAATGGCCTCCTGGCATGGAGGCAGGCTGATTCCTGAGTCACCATTATCTGAGATGCATTTGTCAAGTTGAGGAGGCTCAGCTAATAACCACCACACAGTAGGATTGATAGATGTAGCAGCAGATCATCAATAATAGAAGCTCGTAAAAATAAGATGGCTAACACCAAATTAGAAGGAAGCAAATTCTAGGTCATGCAACCGGCAGTTCAGTGTCAAATTGGTCTTGGGCTCCAAATTTGGTGAAGTTTCAATACGCAGAAGTGGAGGTCTAAGATGGGAAAAAGAAAAGGATGTTGTCCTCAAAATTAGAAGGTCAATGCAATAGAACCATTCAGCCAACAGGAAGGCCTACATCCGGGATCATGCAGGCCTCTTTTTAGTCCGGTTCAGTCCTCCAAAACCCTTTCGAGATAAGGCTAGAGTTTCGAGAGAAAGGATGATCACTAGGAGTTACGGCAAAGCGAGCGAGAACTTTGATCGATCTGCAGGGGGGTCTCAATTCTTCTCTGGAGGTGATCGGCAGCAGCAATCTTGGGTTTGATCACCTTCCCCAGCACTAGTTGATTGGAAAAGTAAGTTGAAGTCTCAAAGCGCTGCAGCAGTCAAGGGAATATCAGCACCAGGGAGTCTAGTAAGGGGGACGATAGATCACAGGGGGAGGTGATAAGAGCGGGTTGCCTTTATGGGCAGGTTGTAATATATAAGCTCAAGTATTGAACCCAAAAATAGCACGTTAGTTATTAGGCTGAGACCTAGATTAGAAGCAAGAAACTAAAGAAAATGAAACTATTAGGTTGGCAGAAAGTTCTAAAATAGAAACAAGCAACTTAAATAAATACAAACAAAACCCATGTCAAAAAAAGAGGGATTTCCTCCTGCATAGACCATTTCTATGTTCAATAGAATTTTCTCTGCAGTTATATCTACAGAAATTTGCAAATAGAATGTGAATTTGAAAAAAAAAATGGAAAAGAAAAGAAAAGAAGAAGAAGAAGAAAGAGATGAAAAAAAGAAAGAAAAAAAGAGAAGCATAGATGGGAAAATATATGGGTACATTGAAAAGCCGAAAAAGTGACTTTACATAGTGGAAAATTTTGTAAAAACATTTCACCTCATTATGGTCGTGGAGCTTAATAGGAGTGTTTGCCATGGGAGAGAAACCAATTTCAGGCAATCCTCGTTCCCTGAAGTATCAAGAATCTGTTGAGGCAGGAAAAACTTCTAGTTTGCTAAGTTTGCCATTAGCTTTCTTTACTGCCCCTTCTAAAAGTGCCCACCATGGATTGGAGTCATCTGTAGCAGTGAAGACCGGCTTTCCAAACTTATCTAGAGTGGAAACCTTGCCTTTAAACCGTCCCAAGCATAAACAGTTAGAAATTTAGAATTGGAAAATTAAAATCCCAAAAAAGCAAACCTAAAAGTTTTGATGCTTCTGCCTTCACAAATATATTTGATAAGTATGACAAAACATTCAAGCACACAAAGAGGAAGGATAAGAATAAAGACAGGGAAAAGGAATTTGGTCTCAGAGATGGAATATGCCAGCACTCCCATGACTTCCCAATATGATAAAGCACCTTTGCTCCCTTATTTTGTGGAGGAGACAGATATATTACATGGGAGTCGAAATATGGTAGTACTGATTAAAGTAGTCGATCGAAGAAAAGACAAGTGTTGAAGTATATGCAAGTCTGGACTATTTTACTTCTCATGTTATTGTTCACGTGAACAGAAAAACTATGTTACTATTCACGTGAACAGAAAACTGCATAGTTTCTATTTCTAATGTAGAAGTCTTGCTATATAAGTTTTGGGAGTTTTTGAAAAGCATAGTTTCTATTTTGGTGGTAGTTTCTATTTTCAGAATTTTCTATTTTAGGAGCTAGGAAGTTACTAAAGTTGTAATTTTTTGTTTCCTTTTTCTAGAAGACAATTACTTGTCTCTCAAGTTGTATTAGATTCATTAGAAGCTATAAATAAAAGGGCTCTGTGATTCTATACTCTTAAGCAAGAATCACATGCCTCTTCTACGGGTTCTTCATCTCTCTTCTCTTCTTCTTTTTCTCTCTTTTCTTTGTTCAAGTTCAGCTGCTGTTTTGATTATTTAATGCTTGTTTTCTAACATGGCATCAGAGCAAGTTTAATCAACTTAGGGACCGTTTTCTCTCTCTTGGCTGCCCAATTTTTTTTCTTCTTTTTTTTTTTTTCCTTTTTCTTATCTAGGGCAGCCCCAACCTTCACTGCAGTAATTGTGCATGGTTGTCCTTCTTCTTTAACTTTTGAAGCACCAAGTATCTATGTATTAATACTACAAAAAGGCCCTAAGGTTTCTGGGGATATGTCTACCTATTTGATTCAACTGAGGTTGCTACTACCCTACTTTTTGGGCAAACCTGAAGTTCAATCTGCACTATACTGATGTCTTGGGATTCCTCTTGATTCTTGCAAAGATATGCCCATAATTCGGATTGCAAGCCCTAAGTATTGTCTTCCATTGTTTGTGCTATAAGTTTAGTTGCAAGTCATATACTAGTACCCCTGTTTCATTGAATTTCTCTCTTCTAAGAAATTCTGCTACTATCTTTTTGCTTTACTACTTCTTTCGTTGTTTATTTCAGAATCAAGTTTAGCCTTCTTTTTATCTAATACTTCTACAAAGACCTAGAGGACTATTTTTCCTTCATATCGAGATCTGTTAGAGTTTCAAATCTAGCAGAAGTTTGCTGCTATGGTCCGAGATTTGATATTATCTGCTATTGCAGCAACTGTTATGCGCTTCTTCCGAGTGGATTGCTGCAACGACTACTGCAATTTTGAGATTCCAAGCTGGTTCAATATATTTTTTTGCCTGATCTAATTTGCTCCTGCCTAAGGGTTAGCAGTGGTCCAGATTTTTTCCCCCCTTGGTGCACAAGATTTTGTCCTGTGAGACGATTTTCTGCTGCTTGATCAACTTTATTAGTGAAAAATACACTGCTCTGTGGGTTCTACTTTTCCTTCTTGGGTTTCTTTTGTGTTCATACTTTAAGATGCTTGTCACTGGTCATCATTAATTGTCCACGTGTAATGCTACACGTGAAGGGGAGAATGGTACCTTATTCTATATCTACTCAAGATGTGCTGATAGATATTATTTGAGAAGATCTTTGTCCTCAACTTATGGCATTCTACAACGATATCATTACATGTCTTTACCTATATTGTCCTCCTAACTACTTGGTCTGTAGTAACCCATACTACCTTACCTACTTGGTCCGCAGTAACCCATACTGTCTTTTACCTTACCTACTTGGTCCGCAGTAACCCATACTGTCTTTTACCTTATCTATTTGGTCAATAGTAACCCATACTACCTTACCTACTTGGTCCACAAGTAACCTATCTTGTCTTTTACCTACCTACTTGGTCCACAAGTAATCAATATTGCCTTCTACCTACCTATACTTTGCCTATTACTTGCCTTCTTGTGAAGCATTTATATGGACATTGGAGTTGTAATTTTGAAGATTTAGTATGGATATTTCTCCCTACTACCGGCATTATGTGGATGGTATCTTTGATCCTGCTATACTTATGGACATTGGAGTTGCAATTTTGAAGATTTAGTGTGGATATTTCTCCTACTACCGGCATTATATGGATAGTATCTTTGATCCTGTTATACTTATGGATTTTGTTCATCTTCAACATCGTCAATTGTTTTTATTATTGGATGGTTCTATTGACGTGAAGAATTAAAGTTTTTTTTTTAAGTTGGTGTTGATTATCTCCTGGGTGAAGTTTTCTCAGTGTTTATTGACATCTGTCATTGCTACACAATTCAAGATTGGTGCTGCCTTTCAAGTTTATTCTTATTGTGCAAGCTGAAGTTTTCTTTGTGTACACTCCAGCTTGAGGGGGAGTGTTGAAGTATATGCAAGTTTGTACTATTTTACTGTTCATGTTACTCGTTCACGTGAACAGTAAAAAGCGTGTTCCTGTTCACGTGAACAGAAAAACTGCATAGTTTCTATTTCTAATGTAGAAGTCTTGCTACATAAGTTTTGGGAGTTTTTAGAAAGCATAGTTTCTATTTTGGTGGTAGTTTCTATTTTCAGAATTTTCTATTTTAGGAGCTAGGAAGTTACTAAAGTTGTAATTTTTTGTTTCCTTTTTCTAGAGGACAATTACTTGTCTCTCAAGTTGTATTAGATTCATTAGAAGCTATAAGTAAAAGGGCTCTGTGATTCTAGACTCTTAAGCAAGAATCACAGGCCTTTTCTACGGGTTCTTCATCTCTCTTCTCTTCTTCTTTTTCTCTCTTTTCTTTGTTCAAGTTCAACTGTTGTTTTGATTATTTAATGCTTGTTTTCTAACAAGTACAGCTAGTACAGTGATGGCTATAGTCATTTTCTTTACTCTCTTCCTTTCAACTGATTATGTGAACATAAAATAGTGGCAACTTCTCCAGTCCAGTTCAATGGTAATGAAATTAATACATTAAACGAGAAAAGGCTGGGTAAGCTGCTAGCACCTTATGACGATCTCTCCCCCCTTTGAGGGTTAAGGGGGTCATTTTAGAAAAGCAAGGGAGGAAGGAGATAATAGATTTATAGGGGACTAGGCCAGCTTACAGAATACCACTATCAATACCCGTCCCTCTCCCTGAATTAGATGCTTCCTTCTCACATTTCTAGCTATGTTCCCAAATTTTTAGAAAATCTTCCAAGTCCTTCCATACCTCAAATGTCATGTTGTGTGAAGAAGGCACCCACTCCTCTTCAATCCGTTTCTCAAACATTTTCTCATCAGCAGTAGGTGGGATTCGAATGTCAAAACCTCGCTTCAGCTTCGGATGGCTGCAGATTCATAACAAACCCCCGACGAAGGAATACAGCAGTCATATCGAAAGGTATACTAAAATCGGAAAGAAAAAGCTTGGGGGGGTGGGGGTTGCTTAATAATCTGTTGTTGGTTTTATGGAGTGCTTTTTCTGAACTTTGGGGCCATGGGGAATGCCAAGCCCTTGATAAAAAAATAAGGCTACACTGCTATCCAATGGAAGTGGCAGGGGTTACATGTTGGGCCAAGAGAAAATAGTCTCCAACTGAAACAAATTCCACAATTCCTTTTAGAAATGGCACTTTTGCATGCCCCGGGCAAAAAGAAAATTTGTAATTGTGTATGACTCCTCCCAGGCATGATTACTCATTGTTCAGTTCAATATACACCTGTAAGTTGAGGTTTCATCCTCAGTGAAATTACCCCTTCTTTTTGCTCATCCTTAAACTGCTTGTATACTAATGTCTTCCCTTGTTTCAATGCTTCCTGTTTTGTTCATTGCATGGTTTTCACCTACTAAATATAAGCTTGAAAAAGGATAACTTCCTAAATCATCTCCTGAGTTTGATCAGTAATAATTAAAGTTGACAGATAGCTGTGGTTATAGTACAATCAAAATATTGTTTCTGAGAAGCTGTAAGGTACAACACAAATAATTTGTCTTCTTCTTAAATTGAATTTTAGGGAATAACCATAAACAAATTGATTTACAATCAGATCCAGATCTGTCCAGATTCTATTTTGGGAACTAACACACAATCCAAATTTTCTTGAAAGGCAAAAAAATTTTGAATTAACAAAGAAGAAAGGAAAAGGGAAGGGAGAGATACCCCTCCTTGAACATGCACTGTGGGTGTTACCCATGGTCATTATTTAGCATTTTAGCCTATCTTAAAAGGGAGCAACAATTAGGTTGTTCGGCCCTGCTACTCCACTTTCCACTCCCCAACTGGATTGAAAGAAAACCCATTACTTCCCCGAGCTTGGTACAATTAGAAAATGCACTTTTTACATTTTACGGCAAAACCTCCACCAGCCCAACTGTTATGAAAGGAACATGAATGATTTAACTCCCATGTTTAAAAGCCCTTTCACTTATTTTACCCACCTCCGTGATGGCACCCGCGTCGACCCGAACCCGGGAACGCGGCACCGACAACCCACGCGTCCGCGAACTCCCGAAAGTCAAGCACCATCATGCGCTGCTCCAACCCCAGCCCCCCCTCCCCCCCAGACCGAAATGCCCGGCACCGGGCGCAAACTGCGAACCAACCAACCCCAAAGTTGATAGATCATGAAAAATGTATCAACACTATAGTGGAAAAGAAAGGAAAACATCGGGGCAGCGATTTTTCTTTTTTAAAATCTTTTTAAATAATTGATAAGTACCATATTATTGTAACTATATATAGAACTAAAATGCAGAGCATTTAGAAATCCCTTTACAGATTCTAACTTAAGCTCTTTTATGGAAACATTTTAGGTTTTCACATTCATATTTCGATATAGGATTATGTACACAATATTGGAATGAACTCTCTAAGTTGTAACGTTTTTATCGAGAACATGGATTTCGGAAGAGAAATCTCAATGCACGAGAAATATAGAAAAGTATTCCAGACAGAATTTCAGCTTCTCCAATAAATTCAAATACGAAATATGAAAAGAAGAAACATATTATTTGATAGAACAATTTCTTAGAAATCAGAGCAACCAGTTATTGACTAAGATTGAGGAATTGTACACGAAGTTTGTCAGATTAAATAGGATATCAAGTGTTCCAATTCAATTAAAATTCTCATGCAGGTAAGTCCAATTTGAATTCTATGCACTACCAAGAATGCCAATATCTATTAGATGATATCTCAAATCACTTCAGCTTTAGTAATAGGCAAAAACTTGTTATGGGATTTATAGGGCAATGAAGCTATGATCAGAGTGAGAGCCACCTATGAGACGGCAGCAGAAGCGTGGTGGTCCTAATGAAACCATTTAGGATTAGACCTTGATTGACAAATACTGATCTAATGAGTCTTTTTCAAAATCTGTTATCCTAACAATCTTTCATAATTGTCAGTGAACTATTGCACCAAGACAAACTAATAGCTAATTCAGGACAGAAATATTGTTGTTACCAAAGAATTAGTTTGTCCCTTCTCTCCTCTTTGGGTAATTCATCCAAAAAAAATAGCTAATTCATTAGCTTACCGTTGGAGATGGCGTGCCAGTCTTCAGGGAGACCATATTTACTGATATGACCTCACCTGCTTCCTTCGAACCCGCCTTCACCATGTCAAATTAGGCAGCCCGGAATCTCATCACACTCTCGATGCTCTTCATGAGGTTCTCCATTGCACTATTGTCGTAAAGTTTTGATCCATGACCAGGGGAACTAGTAGCCTTGATCACAAGCCACCACGGGCTCCTCTCCGCCAAGAAAACGCGGTAATTTTCATTCGAGGATGCCAATCCTGTCAGAGTTCACAATCAAAAAATTGAACCCTAGTTCTTTAAAATTCGAACTGATCTTACCTTCATCAAGAACGATGCCGACGTTCATTTTCTTGAATTCTTCCGACTCGGCTAATTTCTCAGCCCCATCATGGCCGCCTATTTCCTCGTCTGGAACGAACGGAACGTAAACAGTCCTAATCGGTTGAAACCCAGATTTCTTCAATCGGCGTACGGCTTCCAAGTATTGCATGCCAACACACTTCATGTCCTGCGATCCTCTAGCATAGATATTTCCAGCCTCATTGATGTGAGCATCAAAAGGAGCATGAACCCATTTATGGTGCTCGGCAGAGTACCACGTCCGTATGGGAATACAGAAGAATGGAAGGAAGATCAGGGTTTGTACTAGGCCATTTCAAGAGAACAACAGGCATGCCCTTGACGAATTCAAGGGATTGCGATTCGAGGCCGATAGCTTTGGCTTCAGAGAGGATGAAATCGGCAGCTGCATGGTAGTCGGGGTTAGGGTGAGCTGTGTTAATTTGAAGATACCTCGGAATCTTGAAATTATCGCCGATGAATCCTCTGGCAACGAAACAACTACTCTCGATGTGAAAAAGAAGCAGAAGAGAATGAAAATTCGAAACCTACGAATTGAAGATAGAGTGCAAGTTCTATAAATTCCCACCATTTTTCTCACGAGAGAGGTCACCGAAGAGCGGCGAAGTGGCACCGAGCTTTCAAGAGCTGAACTCTTGGTCAAGAAGAACGAGAATTACAGAGACCAAACCCACCAAAATGGCGTGGAACCGAGCAAAGCTTTGGTGGGCCCGTTGCTATATCACCATCCAAAGTGACGCTGCGCTTGGGTCAGTTTTGTCAAATTTCAGAATATTCAAACCGATGATGTAAATTGGCTATCATTTTACCTCATACCTCATTATGATCAAGGAGTAGAATAGGACTGTTTGCTATTGGAGAGAAGCCAATTGCTTGAAATCCTGTTTTTGTGTAGTATCGAGCATCTGTTGAGGCTGTTTAAGCTCTGGATTGCCAAGTTTTCCATTTGCTTTCTTTACTGTTACGTGTAAAAGTTCCCACCATGGATTAGAACATATCTCTAGCAGTGAGGAGTGAGGACTGGCTTCCCAAAGTTATCGAGAGTGGAAGCCTTGCTTTTGAACTGTCCCAAGCAAACGTGTTTAGAATCGAAAAATGCATTTCCCAAAACACAAAACTAACAATTTTGACGCTTCTGATCTTACTATGGGTATATGACACTCATGAAGGATTGCAAAAAATATATTAGTAGTGATTAGAAGTTGTACATTATAGATGGGGGAAGCAATTTTCTTTCACTCTTTTTCTTTCAGCTGAACTTCTTGATGCAAAAAATATTTGCAACTGCTCCAGTGCCAATTTAATTGCAATGAAAAATAATAAATGAAAGGTTTTGGACCTTATGAGATTTGGTCTATTTCGCTTTTAGTCTAAAAAAACTAAGTCTTTTGAATCTGCTACTTTATAAAAGGAAAACCTCCAACACTTGTGGCACGTATTTTCTTAGACCAAAATACTCCTCCTAAATAGACATGAACCTTCTCAAAAAGCCCTTTTCTGCATCCAATGTAACTTCTCATGGAACTCACCCTTTAAAAACATTACACCCCTTAAAACTCAGATTTCGGTATTCTCTTCCACTAGACAAAATCATACTACTATATCATATCATACTATCATACTATTATATCATACTACTATATAAATCATAAACTTGAGACAATTGTGGTATGTATTTTAATTGACCAAAATACCCTCCTTGAATAGGCATGCACCCGTTCATAATACTCAACAACTACCAAAAAAATGAGACTTCAATTTAGTTATGATATAATTTTTCAATTTTCATAATATCAAAATACCTTCGACTAACAAGTGACATACCTTTTCCACATTAGCTGTATCGTTTGAATCCCCGGAACTCGTACCCCAAAATGAACCCGTTTGAAACCCAGACGTAGGCTCCAGAACTCTCAAAACAATCCCATGAAGGAAAGCAAACATCGCCTCCGGAAAAACAATCTCCAATGACGCATGCCTTCGAAATTGGTCGAACCCTGATCAACAAGACTCTCTCAGGAAGGTTGGATTTTTTTCTTTTCCCTATTGATATTGATGGACGGGCATGATTTGTTATCAATATTTGCAGTTTTCCTTTCATTCCTTTATGTTGTTCTGGTTTGTTTCCCATTTAATTAAAAGTTAGCACAAAGAAATACTTCGTTTTGTTTCTGCTAAATTTGAAGAATGTGGGTTTCCTTTACAGGTCCTTCGAGTGGATAAAACTGACGACCTTCTGAGCGGTTCAAGAAATTCCTGATTTTTATCTTGAAATTTGTAGAGCTTGTGCACTTGCAGAGATACGTAGTTGAATTCTTCACTCTCATACTCGAATCTGGGGCAAGTTTCGTGAAACATATTTGAAGAAACACAGAGATTTCATTTCCCTTGAATCCTCGTTTGGAGTGCTGGTGTCATCCCTCGATGCAGTGTTCTTTTGTGGCCTGCGGCGATTGCTCTCTGCTTCTCCTCCGATAATGAGAGGTGAATCTTCTTGTTCTCATCCCCTTCCTCGATCTCCAATTTTTTATTCTCTTCCTGTTGAGGAATCTTTTGTTCTGGAAGAAAATTTGGAGGAGCTCTTAGATCATCAGGAGGATCTGGTATTGGTTGGCAAGGTTTCAGATGGGAGACCTTTCAGAAGGCAAGTGATCTCCAATGGATTAGTGAAGCCAAGGCATTTGATCCATGGAGTGAATGTGGAGCAGATTTCTCAGAATTGTGTTACCCTTCATTTTAATCATCAATTAATTTGTAGAATGTCTTATACGGCCGTGGACTGTCACTAGGAATTTGATTGTTTTGGATCCGTGGTCAAGTTTGGAGAGTCAACAATTCATCGTCGCTGCTGTTTGAGTTGCAAATCCATGATGCGCTTTCTGAATCTCTTGATTTGAGATGGGTTTTGACTGCCAGTGCCCCGGTGGCGTACTATATTATGGAAATTTGCCCAAATGGTCACAAAGGAAACAGGTGCAGAACTAAGTCCTTCCAATGTCTTCTTCTCCCCCCCTCTTTTTTCCCCTCTGTAAACAGTTCTTCATATGTTGAAGACTCTGGCTATGGTTTGTGATCAAATGCCCCACCTGTGCTTCAATTCTCTATTTAGAAACCCATAGGATTGTGTTAAAAAGGGATCAAACCTGCTCCAGATGGGGACATAGAAGAAAGATGTGGTCTGAATTGGCCTCATCATCATGACCAAAAGCATGTAAGGTTGGTATTTCACGACCTGTCTCATTGAGTAGAAATAGAGTGCGAAGTCTTCTATGAATACTTTTTCATACGAAGTGAGCAATTTCTGGTGGAACTGGAAGGTGTCGGAGATGTAACCATATTTTTTTAATTTTATCACAAGCTGGAGCTCTCTTTCTCTCTCTTTGTTCAGAAAGTATTGTATGCTGAGGATACAGTACCAAAAACACCATGTCAAGTATGCTCGCACACGATCCTACGATCAAGAATCAGAGGTAAAACCTACATAAACAAGTAGCGGACACCCAAACGAGGTATCTGAATCGTTTCTTACACATTTACGTTCATTATTTGCTTTGCAATTAGCTAGAGCCTTGTGATAAGTTCATTTGCTGACTTAGCCTTGTGATAAATTCATCACTAAGTTATAAGGTTTTTATCGAGAACATGGATTTCAGCTTCTCCAATAAATTCAAATTCAAAATATGAAAAGAAGAAACAAATTATTTGATAGAATAATTTCTTAGAAACCAGAGAAACCGATTCATCGACTAAGATTGAGGAATTGTATATGAAGTTCGTCAGATTAAATAGGATATCTCAATTAAAATTCTCATGCAGGTAAATCGAATTTGAATTCTATGCACTACCAAAAAAATGCCAATATCTATTAGATGATATCTCAAACCACTTCACTTCAGTAATATGCAAAAACTTGTTACACGATTTATAGGGCAATGAAGCTATGATCAAAGTGAGAGCCACCTATGAGACGGTAGCAGAAGCGTGGTGGTGCTTATGAAACCATTTAGGAGTAGATTTTGATTGACAAATACTGATCTAGTGAGTCTTTTTCAAAAATAGCTAATTCATTAGCTTACCGTTGGAGATGGTGTGCCAGCCTTCAGGGAGATCATATTCGCTGATATGACCTCGCCTGCTTCATTCAAACCCGTCTTCACCACGTCAAATTGGGCAGCCCGGAACCTCATCACACTCTCGATGCAGGTTCTCCATTGCACTATTCGAGGATGCCAGTCCTGTCAGAGTTCACAATCAAAAAATTGAAACCTAATTCTATAAAATTCGAACCGATCTTAGCTTCATCAAGAACGATGCCGACGTTCATTTTCTTGAATTCTTCCGACTCGGCTAATTTCTCAGCCCCATCATGGCAGCCTATTTCCTCGTCTGGAACGAACGAAACGTAAACAGCCCTAATCGGTAGAAACCCAGATTTCTTCAATCGGCATATGTTTTCAAGGTATTGCATGCCAACACACTTCATCTCCTGCGATCCTCTTGGATAGATATTTCCAGCCTCATCGATGTGAGCATCAAAAGGAGCATGAACCCATTTATGGTGCTTGGCAGGTACCACGTCCGTATGGCGGTATGGGAATACAGAAGAATGGGAGTAAGATCAGGGTTTGCACCAGGCCATTTCAAGAGAGCAACAGGCATGCCCTTGACGAATTCAAGGGATTGCGATTCGAGGCCGATAGCTTTGGCTTCAGAGAGGATGAAATCGGCAGCTGCATGGTAGTCAGGGTAAGGGCTGAGCAGATTTTGGACGCATCAGTAGTAATTGGCGTTTGGGAACCATGAACTTTGAGTGGCAAGGATGACTCGTGAAACTAAATGGGGATCCGACCTTGCTGCGATTGGAAACAACATTGAAAAGTGTGCTACATTCTATTCAAGCAAGCGGTGATGGCTACTGGCTGCAGCCTCAACATCCCGACAGAGATGATATAGAGGTACACTAGAGTACAACAGTATCAAATTTATTAATTGACTTTGCTCAACTATTTGCTGAACCAACTGAACTGCCACCAAGAAGGAAGCAAGACCACCGGATACGGCTAGCCGAGAAAAGTAACCCACCTAATATTCAACCCTATCGTTACCCACACTCTCAAAAAAATGAGATCGAAAGGTTGGTACAGGAAATGTTAACAGCAGGATTGGTACGGCCTAGTGTGAGTCCTTACTCCAGTCCAATATTGTTGGTTCGAAAGAAGGATGGCGGATGGCGTTTCTGCATGGATTATCGTGCCCTGAATAAACTCACAGTTCCTGACAAGTTCCCCATTCTCGCAATTGACGAACTGTTGGACGAGTTGGGCGGAGCCATAGTGTTCACCAAACTTGATCTGAGAGCAGGATACCACCAGATCAAAATGGCGGAAGGTGATGAGGAAAAGACGGCTTTTCATACCCATGATGGGCATTACAAGTTCCTGGTGATGCCATTTGGGCTTTCGAATGCTCTAGCCACATTTCAATCACTCATGAATGAGGTATTTCGGGAACATTTGCGAAAATTTATTTTGGTGTTCTTTGTCGATATCTTAGTGTATAGCAGGACCATGGAGGAACATGTGGGTTATTTGCGAACCACCTTTATACTTCTCACATAGCACCACCTCGTTGTCAACCGGAAAAAAAATGCATGTTTGGGGTTGCTACACTGGAGCATTTAGGGCATATCATATCTAAAGACGGAATTGTTGTAGATCCATGAAAGATCAAGTGCATGGTGGAATGGCCCCAACCTTCCAATCTTAAAACCTTGCAAGGGTTTTTAGGTTTAACCGAGTATTACCGAAGATTCGTCAAAGACTATGTAAAGATTGCCGCTCCGCTTACTAACTTATTGAGGATGATGCATTTCAGTGGAGTAAAGAGGCAACAACGGTGTTTAACGCCCTCAAGACAGCAATGACAACCGTTCCAGTATTGATTATGCCAGATTTCACAAAGGAGTTTTTGGTGGAGACTGATGCTTCAGGTTTTGGGCTTGGTGCGGTTTTGATGCAAGATGGCCACCACCCCATTGCCTACTGGAGCCAAGTGTTGTCCCCTCGCGCACAAACCAAGTCGGTCTATGAGAAAGAACTAATGGCAATTGTGCTAGCTATCCATAAATGGCGTCACTACTTGATGGGGAGACATTTCAAAGTACGAAGTAATCAAAAGAGTTTGAAATATTTGTTGGAACAACGCATTGTGTCTACTGATCAACAAAAGTGGGTCTTAAAGCTTTTGGGATTTGATTTTGAGATATTGTACTGACTGGGTAGTGGAAACAAAGCCGCCGACGCTCTCTCGCGACGGTCAGAGGAAGATAAGAAGCTTCTCTCTATGACAACAGCAACTTGGCAGGAAAGTGAGGGTTTAGATGCGGCTATTCATGCCTCAAAGCATTACCAGAAAATTATTCAGGCCTTGCTGAAAGGATCCCAAGACTATCCTAACTATCATCTCCAACAAGGAACATTACTCTATAAAAACAGGTTAGTCATCCCTGAAGGATCCCCCGTATTTCCCAAATTATTGTCCTAATATCACTCCACCCCAGTTGGTGGGCATTCAGGGTTTCTGCGGACCTACAAGCGATTGACGGCTGTGGTCTATTGGGTGGGAATGAAGGCTGTTGTTCGAGACTTTGTGGCTAGTTGTGATGCCTGTCAGCGCCGTAAATACTTGGCTATGAAACCTGTAGGTTTCCTTCAACCGCTGCCAATTCCAGAATGCATTTGGGAGGATATTAGTATGGATTTTATTGGCGGCTTATCCAAGACTAAAGGCGGGGACACAGTGGTGGTGGTGGTGGATCGTCTCACCAAATACACCCATTTCCTTGTTCTTTTACACCCTTACTCTGCTAAGGAAGTGGCTGTATCATCCACTAGGGAAGTTATCTGCTTGCATGGATTTCCGCGATCCATTGTCTCAGATCGCGATCGTGCCTTCCTTAGTCACTTCTGGATGGAGTTATTCAAGCTAGCAGTTACCCACCTGAAGTATAGCAGCGCCTATCATCCACAAACCGATGGCCACACAGAAGTGGTGAATCGCAGCCTTGAAATTTACTTACGCTGTTTCTGTGCTCGCCAACTAAAGGATTGGATTAATTGGTTACCTTGGGCGAAGTATTCGTACAACACGACATTCAATTCAGCCACTAAAATGTCTCCATTCTGGATTGTATATGGCCATGAACCACCTTCACTTTTGCGTTGGGAAGATGGTTGGTCCAAGGTTGATGATGTTGATGTGTTCCTTCGTGAGCAAAATCGAGTATTGGATGATCTCAAATCTAATCTCCCGGTGGCCCAAGAACAGATGTGCGCCACCGCTGATCCCAATCGCCGAGAGGTGCATTACAAGGTGGGGGATTAGGTATTTCTTAAGCTCCAGCCTTATCGTTTTTAGAAACTTGCCAACCACCCAAACAAAAAGCTAAGCCTTCGTTTCTACTGACCATACCAAATCATAGAGCAAGTGGGCCCCGCGGCTTATCGGTTACAGTTACCAGAGGGGACTCACATCCACCCTGTGTTCCATGTTTCGCAGTTGAAACCAACAGTAGGTCAACACATGGTCCCCCAGCCTCTTCCCTCATGTTTGCGAGAGAATGGCGAGTTACATCCCACACCAGAACAATTGTTG
Source organism: Hakea prostrata (assembly GCF_041222555.1). Taxonomy (NCBI): domain Eukaryota; kingdom Viridiplantae; phylum Streptophyta; class Magnoliopsida; order Proteales; family Proteaceae; genus Hakea; species Hakea prostrata. The sequence goes on from NW_028291292.1 coordinate 28,756, forward strand.
TGAGCATTCGCTTCTTTGTCCAGGGGGTTTTGGAAGTTTTGATTCAATGGAAAGGACTTGCCTCCTTGTGAAAATACTTGGGAAACTTATGACGAGATGCAGTCCCACTTTCTAGATTTTCACCTTGAGGACAAGGTGAAACTGTTGGAGGGGAGTATTGATAAGCCCCTTGTATCACGAGTCTACACTTGACAGCGTGGAAAGCAAATCCCTAAAATCTAGGGAAGGAAACGATTGGAAGATTTGAAGAGTCATATTACATTTAGGATTAGATTCGAAGAGTCCTATTCAAATTACATTTTAGGATCAGATTTGAAGAGTCCTATTCGAATTGGGATGATTCTGTTAATTAATATTGTAGGAACGTAATTGCTATAAATAGGGGGAAGGAATATTAGAGGGGACAATTTTTTGGAGTTATCGGGGAAGTTTAGGTGAGAGCTATTGCTCTTGGGTAGTCGTAGGATTCACCTACTGCTAGTAGTGTGTTTTGTCTGGAGATTATTTGATTCAATGTTGCTATTATCGTTGTGAGTGAATTTATTCCTACAGTAATTGCTATAAATAGGGGGAAGGAGGACATTTTTTCGGAGTTATTGGGGAAGTTTAGGTGAGAGCTATTGCTCTTGGGTAGTCGTAGGATTCACCTACTGCTAGTAGTGTGTTTTGTCTGGAGATTATTTGATTCAATGTTGCTATTATCGTTGTGAGTGAATTTATTCATCGTTTTTGAGATCGGGGTCTTATCATCAATTAAGTCATTAACAAAGCAACAAGAGTTTCACATTTATGGTGCAGATCCAGTGCCAAAGACTACCTTTTATTAGAAGACAACCAAGGGTTGATAACTTCTAATCAGCCAACATAATGGACCTTGAATATTAGTTCACGAGTTAAATACGAAAATTCCCATACTAAGATATTTCTCTTAGGTGTTTCTACGTTCTCACATATTTCAGTTGAACTATGGTTCAATTTAGTTCAGTTTTTTTTTTGACTACGGTGATGGGGCTAAACAATATGCTAGTATAAATGAAAGAAAAAAATACGACACTAATGGATCAAGCATTCAACACACAAGCCACAAAAGACACAAGAATTTTTAACGTGGAAAAATCCACAAGGGAAAAAACCACGGGACCGTTATCGGAGTCCACCCAAACCTCCACTATCACTAATAATGATAATAACAATGGCTATACAATCAACATCCCATCTCTAGATAACACTAGAGGAACACAAAGTCACAACCACATCATCAAATAAATGGAAATCTGAGAGAATGGAGAAAAGTCACCAGAGAGGCTTCCCAAGAACTGTGTAAAATGATATTCTGACCGTTGGATATGAAGAGCTAGGTATCACAACCATTCCCGTCAAATCTCACTTCATTCCAGCAACGTTTCACCGTCGGATTTGCCGGAGAAACCAGAAGATACCCACTTTCTTTTCTTCTCCCGCTTCTACTCTCTCTCACTCTATTTCTCAACTTTTTCTTTTTCTCTCTCCTGTTCTCTTTTTACTTTTTGTGCCTGCTGTAGCTAAGGCAGCAAAATAGGTTTTCAAATAAACCCTATTCACTTTTGGTTCACTTAAAGAAAACTGGGCCCCACATTATTTCAATGGGCCATGGGCCGTACCCAACATACAGGTCCAAATCAGCTTTGGTAGAAGTGCCTGCTCCTTTAAATTAGTAACTTTCAGGATTTTATACTTCTACAGATTTGGAGACATGTTAGAAGATTTTAATCAGGATTTAGTTCGGATTTCTAAAGCTTTCGAAGAACTAACAAATGAATTGGATTGCTGAGTTTTATTTATGTCTTAAAGAGTTCTTTTCCTATTATATTTCATAGTTGCAACCTTCTAATTTCCCATTATGGAAGAATAAAGGCAGGCTGAATTATTGATAATTTGTTGCTATTCTGCGAAGAACATAATTGCTGTATTATCAACCAGACCTGGTGAATCGTATGCAGCTTGACATGGCATGTGATTTCTGTTAGAATGGTCAAATGGTTCAACATGTACCATCAAGAATTCTCAATGGGACTGGAGTTGAGTTTAAAGTCCTTTTTGGTTAGGATTTGGTTTGCTAGTTCCTAGGTTAAGTCAGTATTGATTTCCTAGTTAGAGTCTGCTAATTATTTCCTTCTTTAAATGAAGTAATATTGATCTGAAGTCTTCACAATGAAACACTGAAGCTTCATGATGTAAACCATTTCTAGGGGGCAGCACAGGGCCTAGAGTTGCTTGACTCGCTTTCCCAACCACTACGTCCCCTAATTCCCCAAGGGATATTTAGGTTATTTTCGCTATTCTCGTCAAGTCCAATTTAGGACATAACTGGGTGAGTCGTGCTAGATCTACTTTTATTTTTTTAATTGAGTTTTTAAGTTTTTTAAAAAGTTTTGATTCGCTGCTACTGTTTTCTTGTCTATTGCACGAGCGTTAAGAAGGGCTAGGCCCTTGCTGTGAGAGCTAAACACCTAGGGCTTAAGCACTATGCTATTGACTACTAAACCCAAAGGCTGAAGGAACCTTGCTGTTGTGAGCTAAATTCACCTATTCCTTACCTTCTTCTCTTGTTCAAAATCCTGCTGTTACAGTTCCTGAGTTGCAGCTGATGCTGAGACTGTAAAACTAAGTTTAGTTCACTCAATCACTCTCAAATCACCAGTTATAGGCTTGCTGCTTATGCTCCAACCGAACAATCCCAGATCTTGTAATCCATCCATTGGAGCTGAACCAAATATGGAGCAGTATTTCTTCTCCTTGTTGACTACAAACTGACACTGCCTGATTGAACTTCTACAATCTGGTCTAGTAAAACTGTTTGGTTACTCAGAATATGAAAACTAATCTAACTGTTTGATTACTTGAACTAAATGAATTCCAGTCTTGTCTCAGTACAACCATGTGTTTAGTAGTTATGTTTCTACAATTCTATTCTGTCAAATGATATCCAGAAACAAGGGAAGAAATTTGAAGAGGATTACAACCCCTTCAAGTTTGTTTGACTATTACGCTTCAGTTAGAAAAATTATGCATGGCTTAGGCTTGAAGGATAACATTTAGAATAGCCAAATGACTATGTATGGATGGTATGAACTACCTAAACAATAATTCTTGAGCAACAAATAACCAAAACCTATTACTCATTGTATCCAAATATTTTCATTACTAAAACATGTAATTCTTTATCATCAAACAAATCAACGCATTCCAGATCTATTTTATAATCAATCTAATCAATCTTCTTTTTCTTTTTCTTATCAATGAATAGATCTCTTTACTTGTACAACTTAGATGTCTCTGATTATTTTAACAAGTGCAGATAGCTAGCTTTTAGTCGCTTATTGGATAGAATTTTTGCTTACATAATGAACTCTTGTACTAAAACTATTGGCTAGCACAACAGTTTCATGAGCTTCTAAGGACCTGTTTTTTGGACTTGTGCATTGAATAACGACTTAAACCTAGACTATGGCTTAATTTGTTAGGATTAGGCATCATAATGGCGTTGTGGGCTTCGAGGAATCAAAATATTTGTCTTGCAGATGGAGTAATGGTTTGAAACTAGGCACGAGCTCCATCAGCATCAAGCATCATAACAGTAACATGGGTTTTTAGACTAATCACTAAATTCGTCCAACAGATGAAATAATGGCTCAAAATTGGATACTAGAAAGAGGGAACTAAAGAAAGGTCCAGTTAGACTGCATAGGAACAAAGCTCAGCAGGGCTTTGCCCAGAGAGAGAATCCAAAAGGGAGGGTCCAATTGTGATAAGGGAGGGTTACCCCTAGTTATAGTAAATCTAGAGCCCCTCACCCTCCAAAAGGGTTCGATTGTGGACAATAGGGTTCAATAGTTATATTGGGATCCATTAGGCTTGATTCAATTGTTGGGTACTTTGAAATTTAGAAATAAAGCAAGGGGGTAGCGTAGGAATTCAATTTGGAGAAAGTGTTGAGTCATAGTTAGACGTGTCAATTGGTAGGTTTGGTCTATTTACAGTTCAGTTTCATTAGTTTCGGCGTGTGAATTTGCAATGGCTTGGATCGATTTGGTATTGGTATTTTGTTATTAGGTTGAATTTAATTTGCTTAATTCCATTTTAAATATCATCAAAGAAATGCTTCCAACAAAAGTGTCAACTTTAGCACAATCACATAGCAACATAACTACGGAAGACGGTTAGCATTGAAATTTTATAATGGGGATTTTGGTTTGTTATGGTTTTTTCTTGGGGTCGATCAGCTTGGTTTCGATTTTAGTTTTGGGGTTTGAGTCATTGGGTTCAACTTGGGCACCAATGGTTGTTCAATTTGGTTTGATTTGATTTGGGATAATAACCACTTAAGGGCCTGTTTGGTTACATGAATCTGGAGATTTCAAGATTCATGAATGCAAAATTTATACCCGTTTGGCTGTGAAAATCCTTAGATTAATGAAATCTAGAGATTCATCTTTTTACACTAAAAACGTGAATCTGTAGAGTTATGGATATGAAAATCTTTGGATTTCACCCCTACTATAAAAGTGCTAAACATATGCGCATTCACAAAGATTACGTTGACCAAAGAATTTTTCAGCATATTTATCAAACAATTAAGTTTATGAATTATGACTCCATAGATTTGATATCTCTCGAATATTTGAAATCTCCGGACTCGTGTAACCAAACAGGCCCTAAACCAACCTTGTAAGATTTTGATTCTACTTAAATAATTTGGGTCTGGAGTCTAGGCTACTTTCTTGGTTCAACTTTTAGATTGATACCTTTTTCTTTTTTTTTGGTAACTTTGATTGATACATTTAAAGGTAAAGTAAATGGGTAATGGTAATTACGATGTAAAAGGGAACCTTAGCTATGCAAAATTTGATTGTTAATAAGGTAGGTGAACAAGGACATTATTGGAATTTCATTTTGGTTACCTTCTTTCTTTTTCTAGGTGGGGGTGGGGGGAGGGGAGAACTATAGTCATAGATAGGGAACCCCTTTCTCATTCTGCTTTGTGCAGAAAAAGAGCCATAGAGTAAGCGGATAAAAAGAGAGGAGAAAAGCAAGAGAGAAAAGAATCTGTGTCTGTGAAGGTCCTCTTGAAGGGGGATTTTGCATCACTGCAGATGAGAGGGCGTTGGGAAGATTAAAAGTGAAAACAAAAGGAAAGAGGGTGGATTTGAGGGTGTGGGTGGGGGTGGGGAGGTGAATGAAATCCGAAGGGTGAAGCAAAGGAATCGGAAGAACTGAAGTCAAAATTTGAAGGCGCAAGTAGATGAGAAGATCTTCTTCAATAGGTAGTTTCTCTCTTATATTCTACTTCTGATTTGAGAATTCTTAGCCATTTTACTTTATTTTTTATTTTTGGGATTAGGGTTTCAAATCCGAACAAATTAATCTTTTTAAATAGGTAGTTTCTCTCTTATATTGTACTTCCGATTTGAGAATTCTTAGCCATTTTACTTTTGTCTTTATTTTTGGGATTAGGGTTTCAAATCCGAACAAATTAAAAAAAGGGAGAGAGATAGAGAGAGAAGTGGAGGAAGGGGAACTAAGATGGAAGGGTTAGAATTAGACCTGTAAATAGATAGCTGAAATCCGCCTCCGAATTTGCATTCGTATTTGTTTAAGGGAATCCGTATCCAGAATTTTTCTTACCGGAAAATATCCATATCCGTCTACGAAGTAACCAGATTCGAATTACGATAATTGCTTATCGGATTGATAATATCCAGATAAAAATTTACCTGTATAAAATTTTCAACCTTTTTCTCTGAAAATGGATGATAATTGGATTCGAAAACCGGTAATCGGTAACTCCGATTATCCTGTTAGAGTAAAGTATAAAACATTTTTCTCTAAAAAAAGGGGCTAATATATAGGATTCAGAAACTAATAATCGGTAACCAGATAATCAGAAATCAGATGTAAAAAAAAAATAAAAATGACAATCACAAATAAAAAATCGGATAGTTTATCGGATCGGATTATTATCGGATATCGGATGAAGTTCCGAATTTGAATTTGGATGCCTTCTTTAAATTTCTGCCATATTCTGATTCTGATTCGGATGGCGGTTTTGCTAATTGGATTCTGATACTAGTGTATTCGAGCCGAATCTGATCCGTTCTGAGGTCTAGTTAGAATGGGAGAAACAAAAAGAATACGAGGTAAAGGAAACAAAAGTTAGATCCTTAAAAGGGTCTATTGTGGCATTTTTGTACATCTAAAATTATGTTTAGGTAAATCAGTTGGTTACATACCCATTTCCTACTTGGGGAATTGAAGTTTCAAAATCAATGTTCATGTTAGGTAAGTATAAATTTATAATATGTTAATATTTTATTTTACATGCTAGCAAATTAATATGGAACTTAAATGATTTACTACCAACTCTAGCAAGGGAGGCAGTTTTGTCATCTACTGGTAAATGCAAATACAATTATCTTCCTTACATATTTTCTCTTTCTTTTCATCATCATTAAACCAGTCATAAGGACAGGGGACTCCTTGGCCAAGAGAATTGGGGGAGTGTGTGGAAGGTGACTGGAACAAAATGCAGAAGAAATCTATTTTGAACAAAAGGTGACTGGAACAAACTTCAAAACGTCCAGATGAAAATTACTTTTTATCTTATTTTCTTTCCTTGTACCCTAATCAAGAGGTCCAAATTACCTATGCGAGAGAGAGAAATTGTACCAAATGTGCAGATGAAAATTACATTTTATCTAATTTTGAACAAAAGATGACTGGGCTCATTGTCTAGTTATTTTGAACTGATAAGAAAGTGACCAACTAATAAAGTCTGTAATTCTTTTTCTCTCGTTAGGAACCCACGAGTCGAATGCAAAATTGTTAATATTAGAGCGATCAATCACACACAATCAAATAGAAAACAAGGAAGAAGGAGACACGGATTTTACCCTGGTTCACCTCAGTGTGAGGCTATGTCCAACATTAGGTTTTTCACTATATTATTCATGAAAACAACTACATAAATGCTCGTTAGAAGAGAATAAGTATATAGGAGCTTAGAAACCCTAAGCCACCGCTATTCATGGGCCTAGGCCCAAACTAGAAACAAACTTCGAGGCCCACAAAAACATGGACCCTCTACAGGCTATGGAGGCGTTGCCTCCACACCTCCGCCCACTCACCGGGTAGCGGGACCCGTGCCTGTCGGCAACACAATGAGAAGCATGAGCCATACTCAACAAAAACTAATGTTATTTACTTGATAAAATAATGATAAATTGGTTATAATTTTGCCAATCACCCTCAAAGCACACCGTTAGCACTCATATAAGTAATCCCTAACGATTCACATTTTACCGGTATTTATAACCCATAATCAACCTTAATCCCCCCCTCTCTCTCTCTACCACTTGGCATGATCCTAGGGCCTATCATTCTCCCTTCCTATTGCTTATATACAGTTTTCTCCTCCCCTTATTCTTCTCTTTTGTTGTTTTTTTTGGGTAATTTGACATTCTATGCTCCCCTGTTTTGCTCAAATTTGAATTATTAGTTTATGTTTGAAACTTCTAATGAGTTTTAGGTCTGGAATCAATATATTCATTCAACCTTTAAGAATTCTCTACTTTTTGAGACTTTAGCTTACAGTTGGAGATGGTGCCCCAGCCTTCAAGAAGTCTATGTTCACTAAAATGGCATCGCCTTCTTCCTTCAAACCTGCCTTCACCATGTCCAGTTGGGCAGCTCAGAACCTCCTCACAATCTCTATGCTCTTCAATAAGTTCTCCATGGTACCGTCGTCGTAAAGTTTTGACCCCAGTGGCTTTGATCACTAACCACCATGGACATCTCTCCGCAAAGAAAACACGATAATTTTCATTGGGTGATGCAATCCCTACAGAGTTTCAAATCAAGGGTTGCGATTCAAGGCCGATGGATTTGGCTTGAGAGTGAATGAAATCTGCAGCAACATAGTATTCAGGGCAAGGTATTGTTGGAACCTAGAGATTATCTCCGTTGAATCATCTGGTAACGAAACAACTACTGTCGATATGAATAAGAAGAAGAGCATAATGGAAATTCTCTCCATTTTTTTTTCTTTCAGAAGAGAGAGCACTGAGAGTAGTAAAGTTTTTCTTCCAGCTCCGTCTTTAAAGTGGTGAACCCTCCAGTTTGAAACCATTGCTCTAAGAGATTTCGAGAGATCAAACCAATGCAAAAGAAATCACATGGAACAGAACCAAAAGTTTCCAGTCGCCTAATTGGAGCAAAAACCATGCATTAGAAGGTTGTTAACGTAAAAGATGCATGCAATAATCATGCAGGAAATATATATTGTTTGATTTAGCGATTTAAGGATTCTTTTTAATATTAAAAATAAAAATTTATGCATTTGATTCGCTTTGTGAAGATGTCACCAAGGTAGAGTGCTTACATCCGCAAAAGTAGAAAGAAGGGAGGAAGAGAGGGATAATAGGTAGTTCATTCCTGATTTCTGGTGGATATTTTACCTGACGATTGTGGCTACAGAAAAAAGTAGATATTCTTGGAAGAAGTTAGTTATGGCCGTTGGTATCCAACCCAAGTATCACAATGTTGAATTTCATATAAATTCGAATCTCCTGTTGAGAGGAAAATGGGAAAGATCATCCTGAAAACAAATTAAATTCCATCCAGGAAAAAGAAAAAGAAAAAGCCAAATAAAAAAGGGAAGAATTATGCAAGGTGCTATTCTCTTCTGGCTTTTCTTAACTTCTTTTACCTGGATTGTTAATGGAGAAAGAATCCTTGGAGAAAAAGCAGTTGCAACGACCCCTAAAAAGACAGCAGCTGCACCAGGAGGTTCCGGCGGCATTTTCGACGTTATGCGTTATGGCGCTAAAGGAGATGGACGAAGCGACGATACCAACGTAATCAATCCTCAATTCTTAATTCTCATTCTTATTGTTATTCTTTTTTCTTTTATGGTTTGCAGAGAGAGATTATGAACCCTAAATTTTGCAGGCTTTCATGGCGGCTTGGAAAGAAACATGTCAATCTTCAAGTTCAGCGACACTTTCCATACCAAAAGGAAGCTTCTTAGTTGGTCCCCTTAAATTCAAGGGGCCTTGCAAAAACACTGGTTCCCTTACTGTCCAGATGCAGGTGTATTTCTATAGAGAAAAAAACCATTTCTTTCTTCTCAAAACAGATTGGATTGTCCCCTAACATGAGGTTTTCGATTATCTGTATAGGGTGACTTGAAGGCAATCACGGATTTGGGCAAGTATGATTCGGATGATTGGGTCGAGTTTGGATGGGTGACCGGATTGACGTTGACCGGAGGTGGGACTTTTGATGGCCAAGGCGCTGTATCATGGCCTGCCAATAAATGCCCTAAAAGTCTCACCAATTGTAAAGTTCTTCCAACAGTAAGTGGATATGGATTCAACTAATTTACTTGCTGGTTTTGTGTAATCTATCGTTTGGGTTTCATTAACAAAGGTAACTTATTTTGTTGCAGAGTGTGAAGTTTGTTAGCATGACCAAAACAAGAGTGAAGGGGATAAAGTCTTTAAATAGCAAGTTCTTCCACATTGCTTTGCTCAGTTACCTGAGACTTCCAAGGGAGCGATATCACAATCACCGCACCAGGAGACAGCCCTAACACGGATGGAATCCACATAGAACGAAGCAAGTGGTGTTAGCATCTCTAATTCTGTAATTGGTACCGGCGATGATTGCATCTCCATCGGACAAGCCAATTCCAATGTCCACATCAATGGTATCACCTGCGGACCTGGTCACGGCATCAGGTTGGTGCATGAATTGATCTTGATCTTAAATCCTGCTACAAAACCTCAAATTCATTCACGAATTTTGTTGATATGATTGCTTCTTGTAGTGTTGGAAGCTTGGGGAAATACCCGAAGGAAGGTGATGTGAGAGGGCTTACTGTTGAAAATTGTAAATTAAGTGGAACAACGAATGGAATTAGGATCAAGACATGGCAAAACTCACCTGACGCCAGTGCGGCTTCTAACATGACCTTTGAACACATTGAAATGAAAAGTGTTACTAATCCAATCATCATCGACCAGACATATTGTCCTTACGCCAAATGTGATGAAAAGGTTAGTAGCTAGAAACCACCAAATTCGTTCATTGCTGCAACTTTTTTGCTTCGTTGAGGTGTTTTAACAAACACTTTGGAACATGACAAATGGATTAATATTGCAGGCACCATCAAAAGTTGCGTTGAGTGACGTGTCCTTCAGGCACATTACAGGAACTTCAGCTTCTCCAGTGGCAGTGACATTGGAGTGTAGCCAAGGGGTGCCATGTAAGAATGTGAATCTTGAAGATATTCACTTGGAACCCGCAAGGAGGAACCGCAACTACGTCATCGTGTCGGCATGTCAATGCCAAATATATTGGAACCCAGATTCCTCCACTGTAAATCCACCACCGTAAACATAGGGTTCGGCTCCTCTCCAGAGGGTGAATATCTCCCCCGGGGGGCCCACTGAAATCTAACATCTTGCCAGGTGGAATATATCGATTCAAGGATTCTTTTTACCATAATTTTAATCTATGCCCCCCTTAGCCAATGGACGGTTAGTAGGATGGCCAGGAACCTGACTTCTCTCGAAAGTGAGAGGTCGTGGGATCAACCCTGCCGGCGGCATATGTAATATCTCCATCCCCCAATTTCCCTATGTATAACCAACTAAGAACACTCAGTTGGTTAACAGTTAATTCAATAAATTTTATGATGAAAATACCTTTGTGTCCTTTTGGATTTCGTTTATTTCTTTACTAATGTTGGGTCCCCTTAATGTAATATATTATGTGTGGGTCCCAGTCAGACTAACAATATTTGTCGTTATTAAGCATATTCAAATTTCAAACGTGACGGGACCAAAATGCCCCTTAGGTTATTTAAACGTGACGGTTTTTTTTTTGGGGAGAAAATTAATATATGGTTTTAAAAAGAGATAATTGGTCATTAAGCGTTAATTATATGGTTAATATATTTAATAACACAATGTATTAAATAATATGAGGGAATTTTGGTCCTTCTCCATTTGAAATTTGAATATACTTAACGGCGGCTAACAATGTTCGTCTAGTTGGGACCCACACGTAATGTATTACGCTAAGGGGACCCAACATTAGTTTGTGGTCCACTAAGGGAACCCACATGTATGAAACATTTTTTTTTTAACCTACCAAAATAAATACGAGGATAGAAAAAAAAAAAAAAAAAAAAAAAACTGACCAAACTAAACAAAATCACATCTTTCTTTCGTTCTGACTTCTTTTATTTTATCTTTATCCTTATTTTTTGGTAAGGGTTCTTACTTTTATTCGACCTACCAAACAAATCTACAAAAAGAACAAAAAATAAGAACTTATCAAAAAATTCCTGCACAAAAACGCAAGTGAAGTTTGAAGCTTCAAACCTCTGCAAATTAAGGCGGAAGGCCAAGAATCTACTTCGAATCCATTGATTTAGCTCTTCATTTTTTGGTATTAAAGTATTGGTTTTCAACTTGATCAGAGGTTTTGAACCTCTTCTTGAATCCTTTGTTGAGTTCTAAATTTCAGCAGGAAGAGCTCTGATCACCATGAAAGAGAATCTGTTTTGAGCGACGGTAGAGCCCTAAGTCATTATGGAGATTATTGTCAGAACAAACACCGCAAAATAGCGAATCGCAAAAGAAACAACAATGAAAACATATAGAGATTTAACGTGGTTCACACACCGATGTGGTATACTACGTCCACGGGGAAGAATAAGAGATTTTCCACCTTGTAAATGAAAGACAAAATGAGATCTTACAACCAATCGCTAAGAACGGCGTTACAAGAACTCTAATCGAAAATCTCAAATCTCTCAGTAATGTGGTAGGCGAACATAAGATACATATCTATAGACTCTAATCAGGTAAACGGGTCGGGCCCAAGCCCACCTCTTCCACCACAGATCTCCGCAAACGGGTCATTCAGGTCGCCCACTAAAATATGTCGGTGCGGGTTCATCTTCCAAATCGGGTATAAGAATTCGGTCAAAGCATAACAATTCTAAGACTAGATTTTTATCAGAGGTTGCAACATTGAAGGATTACTTTTTACCTAACTTGATATGTTCTGATAAAATTTTAATTCATTTTGTTTTTTGTGTTGTACATGCTCGAGCGCTTTTGGTTGTCAAAATCCATGAGAAACAAAAATGAGATTTAACAGCAAGGGAAGAGACATTTTTGAACTTTGGGCCTTGACATTGAATAGAACGTTGACTGCAAAGAACAAGTTCTTCTTTCGCAAGTTGCAGGTTTGGTGAGTTTTTTTCCTTCTTATTTATTTGAAGAGCTAAATGATGGATTTAAGTGAACAGTGGATTTAAGCAAACAGTTGGTCTTCCTCTTTGGTTTGAGAAGTTGCAGAGGAACGGTTTGTTTTTCACCATTGTTTTCAAACCCTACCATTTATTTGCAGGGAGTTAGTTTGATGATTGGGTTAAATAAACGAAAGAAACTCGAAATAATACAAGGGTATTTTGGTCACAGAAAATTGTAAAATCAACGGTTTTTGTAAAGTTGTATATAGTTGCTCATTTCTGAAAACCACAGGAGAACCAAATGCAGAAGAAATCTATTTTGAACAAAAGGTGACTGGAACAAACTTCAAAATGTCAAGATGAAAATTACTTTTTCTTATTTTCTTTCCTTGTATCCTAATCAAGAGGTCCAAATTACCTATGCGAGAGAGAGAAATTGTACCAAATGTCCAGATGAAAATTACTTTTATCTTATTTTGAACAAAAGATGACTGGGCTCATTGTCTAGTTATTTTGAACTGATAAGACAGTGACCAACTAATAAAGCTGTAACTCTTTTTATCTGTTAGGAACCTGCGAATCGAATGCAAAACTGTTAATATTAGAGCGATCAATCACACACAATCGAATAGAAAACAAGGAAGAAGGAGACACAGATTTTACCCTGATTCACCTCACATGTGTCATCATTCATCAAGAAATAAATCAACACATTGCCTCATTGGCCATCAGAATTGACCCTCAGGTGATGATAAAATCTGGATTAGAACAATGTTCATCAACGGGAATACACGTTACATTTAATCAAGTACACTGGGCATCGGAGATTGTGACCTCCATTTATGCATCTCTCTGTGTTGTGATTACCAAGTGAGGAAAATCCCTCTTCCCTACACACCACAATGAAGCTGAAGCATCTGTGATTGCCATAGGATATTGGCCATGTTTACTATTTTCACAACTCGTCTCTGGAAGCAGCATTCTTTGTGTTCTCAGTGTAGGATGTGTATGCTACGATGATTGACTCATATATTTCAATTCCTTTCAGGTATTCCACTTGATTTAGAAACTGCAAAATCATATAAAGTAGTTAAGAACAATATTAATTGGATACCAAAAAATAGTTTACTGGGTCAAACAAATAAATATAATAAACGAAAATGAAAAGATCAGTAACCCGGCAAGAAAGCAGATAAATAGCAAGAGGAAAGATAATTGTATCAGTTAAGGAGTCCAAAAGTGTATAAGAAAATGTAAATAAAGGCTGCAATGTAAACATGCAAGTGAAAGAAGATTGCACTTCGACTTTAAGACTAGCACTGAAACATGCTCAAGTAAAAGATCTTTAAGGTTATATCTAACCCAGTCCAATTCCACATCCGATCTAGCCAGAGAATATTCCAGCCTAATGGCCTCCTGGCATGGAGGCAGGCTGATTCCTGAGTCACCATTATCTGAGATGCATTTGTCAAGTTGAGGAGGCTCAGCTAATAACCACCACACAAGTAGGATTGATAGATGTAGCAGCAGATCATCAATAATAGAAGCTCGTAAAAATAAGATGGCTAACACCAAATTAGAAGGAAGCAAATTCTAGGTCATGCAACCGGCGATTCGGTGTCAAATTGGTCTTGGGCTCCAAATTTGGTGAAGTTTCAATACGCAGAAGTGGAGGTCTAAGATGGGAAAAAGAAAAGGATGTTGTCCTCAAAATTAGAAGGTCAATGCAATAGAACCATTCAGCCAACGGGAAGGCCTACATCCGGGATCATGCGGGCCTCTTTTTAGCTCCGGTTCGGTCCTCCAAAACCCTTACGAGATAAGGCTAGAGTTTCGAGAGAAAGGATGATCACTAGGAGTTATCGGCAAAGCGGGCGAGAACTTTGATCGATCTGCAGGGGGGGTCTCAATTCTTCTCTGGAGGTGATCAGCAGCAACAATCTTGGGTTTGATCACCTTCCAGCACTAGTTGATTGGAAAAGTAAGTTGAAGTCTCAAAGCGCTGCAGCAGTCAAGGGAATATCAGCACCAGGGAGTCTAGTAAGGGGGACGATAGATCACAGGGGGAGGTGATAAGAGCGGGTTGCCTTTATGGGCAGGTTGTAATATATAAGCTCAAGTATTGAACCCAAAAATAGCACGTTAGTTATTAGGCTGAGACCTAGATTAGAAGCAAGAAACTAAAGAAAAGGAAACTATTAGGTTGGCAGAAAGTTCTAAAATAGAAACAAGCAACTTAAATAAATACAAACAAAACCCATGTCAAAAAAGAGGGATTTCCTCCGCAGTAGACCATTTCTATGTTCAATAGAATTTCCTCTGCAGTTATATCTACAGAAATTTGCAAATAGAATGTGAATTTGAAAAAAAAAATGGAAAAGAAAAGAAAAGAAGAAGAAGAAGAAAGAGATGAAAAAAGAAAGAAAAAAAGAGAAGCATAGATGGGAAAATATATGGGTACATTGAAAAGCCGAAAAAGTGACTTTACATAGTGGAAAATTTTGTAAATACATTTCACCTCATTATGGTCGTGGAGCTTAATAGGAGTGTTTGCCAATAAATTCAAATACGAAATATGAAAAGAAGAAACATATTATTTGAAAGAACAATTTCTTAAAAAACAGGGAAAACCCAATAAAAAAAAAGAGGGGGAAAATAGAAAACAAAGTTGGGGAAAAAAAAAAAAAAAAAAGGTGCCCAAAAAAAAAAAAAACCCAGGGGGAAAGAAAAATTTAATTTTATGCACTACCAAGAATGCCAATATCTATTAGATGATATCTCAAATCACTTCAGCTTTAGTAATAGGCAAAAACTTGTTATGGGATTTATAGGGCAATGAAGCTATGATCAGAGTGAGAGCCACCTATGAGACGGCAGCAGAAGCGTGGTGGTCCTTATGAAACCATTTAGGATTAGACCTTGATTGACAAATACTGATCTAATGAGTCTTTTTCAAAATCTGTTATCCTAACAATCTTTCATAATTGTCGGTGAACTATTGCACCAAGACAAACTAATAGCTAATTCGGGACAGAAATATTGTTGTTACCAGAGAATTAGTTTGTCCCTTCTCTCCTCTTTGGGTAATTCATCCAAAAAAAATAGCTAATTCATTAGCTTACCGTTGGAGATGGCGTGCCGATCTTCGGGGAGACCATATTTACCGATATGACCTCACCCGCTTCCTTCGAACCCGCCTTCACCATGTCAAATTAGGCAGCCCGGAATCTCATCACACTCTCGATGCTCTTCATGAGGTTCTCCATTGCACTATTGTCGTAAAGTTTTGATCCATGACCAGGGGAACTAGTAGCCTTGATCACAAGCCACCACGGGCTCCTCTCCGCCAAGAAAACGCGGTAATTTTCATTCGAGGATGCCAGTCTGTCGAGTTCACAATCAAAAAATTGAACCCTAGTTCTTTAAAATTCGAACTGATCTTACCTTCATCAAGAACGATGCCGACGTTCATTTTCTTGAATTCTTCCGACTCGGCTAATTTCTCAGCCCCATCATGGCCGCCTATTTCCTCGTCTGGAACGAACGGAACGTAAACAGTCCTAATCGGTTGAATCCCAGATTTCTTCAATCGGCGTACGGCTTCCAAGTATTGCATGCCAACACACTTCATGTCCTGCGATCCTCTAGCATAGATATTTCCAGCCTCATTGATGTGAGCATCAAAAGGAGCATGAACCCATTTATGGTGCTCGGCAGGTACCACGTCCGTATGGGAATACAGAAGAATGGAAGGAAGATCGGGGGTTTGTACTAGGCCATTTCAAGAGAACAACGGAGCATGCCCTTGACGAATTCAAGGGATTGCGATTCGAGGCCGATAGCTTTGGCTTCAGAGAGGATGAAATCGGCAGCTGCATGGTAGTCGGGGTTAGGGTGAGCTGTGTTAATTTGAAGATACTTACGGAATCTTGAAATTATCGCCGATGAATCCTCCGGCAACGAAACAACTACTCTCGATGTGAAAAAGAAGCGAGAAGAGAATGAAAATTCGAGACCTACGAATTGAAGATAGAGTGCAAGTTCTATAAATTCCCACCATTTTTCTCACGAGAGAGGTCACCGAAGAGCGGCGAAGTGGCACTGAGCTTTCAAGAGCTGAACTCTTCGTCAAGAAGAACGAGAATTACAGAGACCAAACCCACCAAAATGGCGTGGAACCGAGCAAAGCTTTGGTGGGCCCGTTGCTATATCACCATCCAAAGTGACGCTGCGCTTGGGTCAGTTTTGTCAAATTTCAGAATATTCAAACCGATGATGTAAATTGGCTATCATTTTACCTCATACCTCATTATGATCAAGGAGTAGAATAGGACTGTTTGCTATTGGAGAGAAGCCAATTGCTTGAAATCCTATTTTTGTGTAGTATCGAGCATCTGTTGAGGCTGTTTAAGCTCTGGATTGCCAAGTTTTCCATTTGCTTTCTTTACTGTTACGTGTAAAAGTTCCCACCATGGATTAGAACATATCTCTAGCAGTGAGGAGTGAGGACTGGCTTCCCAAAGTTATCGAGAGTGGAAGCCTTGCTTTTGAACTGTCCCAAGCAAACGTGTTTAGAATCGAAAAATGCATTTCCCAAAACACAAAACTAACAATTTTGACGCTTCTGATCTTACTATGGGTATATGACACTCATGAAGGATTGCAAAAAATATATTAGTAGTGATTAGAAGTTGTACATTATAGATGGGGGAAGCAATTTTCTTTCACTCTTTTTCTTTCAGCTGAACTTCTTGATGCAAAAAATATTTGCAACTGCTCCAGTGCCAATTTAATTGCAATGAAAAATAATAAATGAAAGGTTTTGGACCTTATGAGATTTGGTCTATTTCGCTTTTAGTCTAAAAAAACTAAGACTTTTGAATCTGCTACTTTATAAAAGGAAAACCTCCAACACTTGTGGCACGTATTTTCTTAGACCAAAATACTCCTCCTAAATAGACATGAACCTTCTCAAAAAGCCCTTTTCTGCATCCAATGTAACTTCTCATGGAACTCACCCTTTAAAAACATTACACCCCTTAAAACTCAGATTTCGGTATTCTCTTCCACTAGACAAAATCATACTACTATATCATATCATACTATCATACTATTATATCATACTACTATATAAATCATAAACTTGAGACAATTGTGGTATGTATTTTAATTGACCAAAATACCCTCCTTGAATAGGCATGCACCCGTTCATAATACTCAACAACTACCAAAAAAATGAGACTTCAATTTAGTTATGATATAATTTTTCAATTTTCATAATATCAAAATACCTTCGACTAACAGTGACATACCTTTTCCACATTAGCTGTATCGTTTGAATCCCCTGGAACTCGTACCCCAAAATGAACCCGTTTGAAACCCAGACGTAGGCTCCAGAACTCTCAAAACAATCCCATGAAGGAAAGCAAACATCGCCTCCGGAAAAACAATCTCCAATGACGCATGCCTTCGAAATTGGTCGAACCCTGATCAACAAGACTCTCTCAGGAAGGTTGGATTTTTTTCTTTTCCCTATTGATATTGATGGACGGGCATGATTTGTTATCAATATTTGCAGTTTTCCTTTCATTCCTTTATGTTGTTCTGGTTTGTTTCCCATTTAATTAAAAGTTAGCACAAAGAAATACTTCGTTTTGTTTCTGCTAAATTTGAAGAATGTGGGTTTCCTTTACAGGTCCTTCGAGTGGATAAAACTGACGACCTTCTGAGCGGTTCAAGAAATTCCTGATTTTTATCTTGAAATTTGTAGAGCTTGTGCACTTGCAGAGATATGTAGTTGAATTCTTCACTCTCATACTCGAATCTGGGGCAAGTTTCGTGAAACATATTTGAAGAAACACAGAGATTTCATTTCCCTTGAATCCTCGTTTGGAGTGCTGGTGTCATCCCTCGATGCAGTGTTCTTTTGTGGCCTGCGGCGATTGCTCTCTGCTTCTCCTCCGATAATGAGAGGTGAATCTTCTTGTTCTCATCCCCTTCCTCGATCTCCAATTTTTATTCTCTTCTGTTGAGGAATCTTTTGTTCGGAAGAAAATTTGGAGGAGCTCTTAGATCATCAGGAGGATCTGGTATTGGTTGGCAAGGTTTCAGATGGGAGACCTTTCAGAAGGCAAGTGATCTCCAATGGATTAGTGAAGCCAAGGCATTTGATCCATGGAGTGAATGTGGAGCAGATTTCTCAGAATTGTGTTACCCTTCATTTTAATCATCAATTAATTTGTAGAATGTCTTATACGGCCGTGGACTGTCACTAGGAATTTGATTGTTTTGGATCCGTGGTCAAGTTTGGAGAGTCAACAATTCATCGTCATCTTGCTGTTTGAGTTGCAAATCCATGATGCGCTTTCTGAATCTCTTAATTTGAGATGGGTTTTTGACTGCCGGTGCCCCGGTGGCGTACTATATTATGGAAATTTGCCCAAATGGTCACAAAGGAAACAGTGCAGAACTAAGTCCTTCCAATGTCTTCTTCTCCCCCCCCTCTTTTTCCCCTCTCGTAAACAGTTCTTCATATGTTGAAGACTCGGCTATGGTTTGTGATCAAATGCCCCACCTGTGCTTCAATTCTCTATTTAGAAACCCATAGGATTGTGTTAAAAAGGGATCAAACCTGCTCCAGATGGGGACATAGAAGAAAGATGTGGTCTGAATTGGCCTCATCATCATGACCAAAAGCATGTAAGGTTGGTATTTCACGACCTGTCTCATTGAGTAGAAATAGAGTGCGAAGTCTTCTATGAATACTTTTTCATACGAAGTGAGCAATTTCTGGTGGAACTGGAAGGTGTCGGAGATGTAACCATATTTTTTTAATTTTATCACAAGCTGGAGCTCTCTTTCTCTCTCTTTGTTCGAAAGTATTGTATGCTTGAGGATACAGTACCAAAAACACCATGTCAAGTATGCTCGCACACGATCCTACGATCAAGAATCAGAGGTAAAACCTACATAAACAAGTAGCGGACACCCGAACGAGGTATCTGAATCGTTTCTTATACATTTACGTTCATTATTTGCTTTGCAATTAGCTAGAGCCTTGTGATAAGTTCATTTGCTGACTTAGCCTTGTGATAAATTCATCACTAAGTTATAAGGTTTTTATCGAGAACATGGATTTCAGCTTCTCCAATAAATTCAAATTCAAAATATGAAAAGATGAAACAAATTATTTGATAGAATAATTTCTTAGAAACCAGAGAAACCAGTTACTGACTAAGATTGAGGAATTGTATATGAAGTTCGTCGGATTAAATAGGATATCTCAATTAAAATTCTCATGCAGGTAAATCGAATTTGAATTCTATGCACTACCAAAAAAATGCCAATATCTATTAGATGATATCTCAAACCACTTCACTTCAGTAATATGCAAAAACTTGTTACACGATTTATAGGGCAATGAAGCTATGATCAAAGTGAGAGCCACCTATGAGACGGTAGCAGAAGCGTGGTGGTGCTTATGAAACCATTTAGGAGTAGATTTTGATTGACAAATACTGATCTAGTGAGTCTTTTTCAAAAATAGCTAATTCATTAGCTTACCGTTGGAGATGGTGTGCCAGCCTTCAGGGAGAACATATTCGCTGATATGACCTCGCCTGCTTCATTCAAACCCGTCTTCACCACGTCAAATTGGGCAGCCCGGAACCTCATCACACTCTCGATGCAGGTTCTTCATTGCACTATTGTCGTAAAGTTTTGATCAATGACCAGGGGAACCAGTAGCCTTGATCACAAGCCACCATGGGCTCCTCTCCGCAAAGAAAACGCGGTAATTTTCATTCGAGGATGCCAGTCCTGTCAGAGTTCACAATCAAAAAATTGAAACCTAATTCTATAAAATTCGAACCGATCTTAGCTTCATCAAGAACGATGCCGACGTTCATTTTCTTGAATTCTTCCGACTCGGCTAATTTCTCAGCCCCATCATGGCAGCCTATTTCCTCGTGCGGAACGAACGAAACGTAAACAGCCCTAATCGGTAGAAACCCAGATTTCTTCAATCGGCATATGTTTTCAAGGTATTGCATGCCAACACACTTCATCTCCTGCGATCCTCTTGGATAGATATTTCCAGCCTCATCGATGTGAGCATCAAAAGGAGCATGAACCCATTTATGGTGCTTGGCAGGTACCACGTCCGTATGGCGGTATGGGAATACTGGAAGAATGGGAGTAAGATCGGGGGTTTGCACCAGGCCATTTCAAGAGAGCAACAGGCATGCCCTTGACGAATTCAAGGGATTGCGATTCGAGGCCGATAGCTTTGGCTTCAGAGAGGATGAAATCGGCAGCTGCATGGTAGTCAGGGTAAGGGCTGAGCAGATTTTGGACGCATCAGTAGTAATTGGCGTTTGGGAACCATGAACTTTGAGTGGCAAGGATGACTCGTGAAACTAAATGGGGATCCGACCTTGCTGCGATTGGAAACAACATTGAAAAGTGTGCTACATTCTATTCAAGCAAGCGGTGATGGCTACTGGCTGCAGCCTCAACATCCCGACAGAGATGATATAGAGGTACACTAGAGTACAACAGTATCAAATTTATTAATTGACTTTGCTCAACTATTTGCTGAACCAACTGAACTGCCACCAAGAAGGAAGCAAGACCACCGGATACGGCTAGCCGAGAAAAGTAACCCACCTAATATTCAACCCTATCGTTACCCACACTCTCAAAAAAATGAGATCGAAAGGTTGGTACAGGAAATGTTAACAGCAGGATTGGTACGGCCTAGTGTGAGTCCTTACTCCAGTCCAATATTGTTGGTTCGAAAGAAGGATGGCGGATGGCGTTTCTGCATGGATTATCGTGCCCTGAATAAACTCACAGTTCCTGACAAGTTCCCATTCTCGCAATTGACGAACTGTTGGACGAGTTGGGCGGAGCCATAGTGTTCACCAAACTTTATCTGAGAGCAGGATACCACCAGATCAAAATGGCGGAAGGTGATGAGGAAAAGACGGCTTTTCATACCCATGATGGGCATTACAAGTTCCTGGTGATGCCATTTGGGCTTTCGAATGCTCTAGCCACATTTCAATCACTCATGAATGAGGTATTTCGGGAACATTTGCGAAAATTTATTTTGGTGTTCTTTGTCGATATCTTAGTGTATAGCAGGACCATGGAGGAACATGTGGGTTATTTGCGAACCACCTTTATACTTCTCACATAGCACCACCTCGTTGTCAACCGGAAAAAAAATGCATGTTTGGGGTTGCTACACTGGAGTATTTAGGGCATATCATATCTAAAGACGGAATTGCTGTAGATCCATGAAAGATCAAGTGCATGGTGGAATGGCCCCAACCTTCCAATCTTAAAACCTTGCAAGGGTTTTTAGGTTTAACCGAGTATTACCGAAGATTCGTCAAAGATTATGTAAAGATTGCCGCTCCGCTTACTAACTTTGTCACGCCCTCCCAGCCGGTACCCTATCTGGCATACCCGAGAGTGTGATCCACAGCCCGAAGATCAGGTATCGAGTGATCAACCTCCCACATAAACAATAACATAATCATGAACAATCATAATAAAAGTGCGGAAGATAAATCATAGATCCAATAAAGAAAGAATGAATCATAAATGAATCAGAATAATAGATATAATCAGAGTATCAAACAGATAAGTAAAGTGAGGCAAAAATCCCACTTTACAACCAGCTGAAAAGTAGCTCTAAAGAGAATAAACTAAATAAAATCTAATCCCAGTAGCTAGTACATTGGGTAACTAAATTGTTCTCCACTTTATAGACAACATCCTTGTAAGTGTAAATCTCATAAATGGCACAAGGACGCTTCCACTCAATGGTCGGACTAAGCATCGTATGGAGCATAACCACTCGCGGGATCTTCAGAGTAATTGTGGTAACCGCAATCATCTTCCTGGAGATATGCCTCTTCGCCTTGCGCTTCTTCATAGGGACCGTCATAGTACTCGCAGACTGCAGGATAGTCTAACAATATTGTACAATAAAGGAATGAGTTTCAAAGAAACTCGGTAAAGGCGATTAAAAATCCATAATAACATAAATGGCGGGATTCCAGAACAAACATAAATGCAATATGATATGAGACAAGCAATGAATGAATGAATCTAACTCTATGTATGCTGGTCTCTATTGGCAGACATGCTTTAAGTCATAGCACCGTACTTCTTTAGGAAGGTCCACTCACATCCTCAACCATTTAAGATATCTTGGATTCTCTCACGGATCATTTCACCGGTCTTGAGCAGCCGATTGGTAATGGGTCCTTCATCCCTCAGGACAAACCATGGCAGGGGGTTAAGTCAACACACTCTCTCACAACCATTTGGTATAAGTACTGGCGCATGTCGGGGTAAAACCTAGCCAAATGCAAGTCTTCTACTTAGTTACATCAAGTCGGATCCAGATACTTCCATTCCTCGTCCCCGACGATCCTTTCCGGTATCCTTCACACTAGAGTCCTCATAGTCCCTGACTACGGACTCATCAACCCTATTGATCATCCACATATGGTAAACGGGAAGCTCTCACGTCCTCTCACGGGTTGGTTACCGGTCTTAAGCGCCCGTGAGCCCAAGTCTAACCATATGCAACCCTACCAATAAATGGCCCCCACAATGTGATTCCTGTCCTCTCACGGGTTGGTTACCGGTCTTGAGCGCCCATGAATCCCCATTGCTACCACGGGTCGTTCGGTCTCAATACCCCTCCGATTAGGGTCTGACATAACAGGACATCCTAGCCAAACACTACTAGACAATCCTAGATATGTCATCCAACAGTTTAGGAAGGTGTCCAGAGGGCATCTCCGGAAACATCCCATAATATTCCCGTAGTAGTCCAAGAACAGAAGTGTCAAAAGGACACCTCTCCTTTCCAAACCATACTTAAGCATACACATGCATCAATTCATATCATCACATATATGGTAACTTCATATATGGAAAGAAATCAATAATTACAATCACTTTTATAACATTGGTAAGTAAATCATACATGAATCAATTTAATATGAATAAGTAATGCTACTGTAATCAAAGTTATGCAACAGTAGTATATCATTGTAAGAATCTAATTTAGGAATCATATCTATGATATTCAAATATAGAAACTAGATTCATGCTATCTATGTAATTAAGGAAATAACCATCCTTACCTTTTATAACTCGCAAAGGAATCCTAAGAAGTCAAGTAAGATCTCGGCAAACTTGAGAAGAAGGTCCTAAACAAGTATATACAACATATTAGGAAAGATCCCTAACAGAAAAGATACCAAAACATCCAACATAGACCAATTCTGGAGTTGCTGTACTCATTGGTCGAGTGGATTGGTCGACTGGTCCAGTCGACCAATGCACAAAGACGTAGCCTATAAAATCGAGTTTTAAGATATGAAATCCGAATTTGGTGGTTCAAAAGGGTACTAATCAAGGGGTAGACTACATCAGTAGTATTCTAACATATAGGGGACCTCAAAACACCAATCAAATCAAGATATCAAGATCCAAATTAGGAAACAAAAAGTTACCATAATTAAATCAACCATGGATCTTGATGAATTTGAAATAGAAAACAAAGACAAGAACAATAGGAGGATGGATCATTGCTTCAGGTAAAGGTATCATGAAAACATACTTAGATCTTCAAGGAACAAGGCTTAGAAGCATAAATCTAAATAAGGAAATAAAACCTACCATATATGTAACTACCATGCATCATGAAGAACACATAGTAAGGTAGAAGAGAACACTAGAGATCTATAGATTATGGATCATGGAAGGAAAACACAGTAATTAACTACTAACATGATCATCATAGAAGATCCAAAGAGATCGGAATTCAGATTAGAAGTTTAACAAAGATTAGATCATGGTTTGATCATGATTCCTTCAAAAGCTTGCAATGATCATGGTTAAGATCATTGTTCTAGCCTCAAATCCTTAGGATGATCATGAGAACATGTTCGAGAGATGTTTGCAACAGAGAATGCAGCATCTCTTCTACTGTCTCAACTCAAAAAGGAAAGAAAAACAAAGATGGAGGAGAAGAAGAGAGAGTAGACATACCTTTTGATGCAAAAAGAAGAGTTTCGACGAAGATCCGTCAAGAAAACACCAAGGATGCAAGAGAGATGACTTGCGAGAGGTCTTTGGTTCGTTCTAGAGAGTTTGGAGGCAGCAAATACGAAGTGGACTCGAGATTGGACTTAAATAGAGCAAGAACAACCTAATTGCCAAAGACAGCACTCATTGGTCGAGTGGATTGGTCGACTGGCCCGATCGACCAATCGGTCGACCAATCTTGACAAACAAGACCAAAACGGGGAATTGAAGGTCCGGATCAAATCCAATCCTAAAGGGGTTTTGCACACGAGTCAAGTGACTTACCTAATAGGTAGAAATGCCTTCAAACCAAGATAGAGAGCACTCCAAGTCCATCAACTAATCAGATCTTCATCAGGATTCAGTTTCCAAAAATAGAACCTCATCATCAACTTTCATGGATTCAAAGCCAGACACCAAGTCCTCCACTGGGATGGCCCAAAGCTGACTTCTTACTTTACTTCGGGTCATCGGACCTACAAATAACAAGGTTTCCGGGTCAAGGTTAGGGCTGGGTTTTACATTCTCCCCCCCTTAAAGAAATTTTGTCCCCGAAATTGAAAGCGTACCTGTGCTTCCAAAGAGGTAAGGAAACTTCTCCTTCATATCTTCTTCCTTCTCCCAAGAAGCTTCTTCAGGGGTATGGTTCTTCCACCGAATCTTCACCAAAGGAATGGTGTGATTCCGCAGCTGCTTGTCCTTCCTATCCAAGATTTCGGCCGGTTCTTCATCATAGGTCAAATCAGCACTAAGTCCTTCAGGTGCTTGCTGTGAAATCCCCCAGATTTCTACCCCTTTAACCCGTGGTTTTAAGACCGAGAACCTGGGCTTTGATTCGGCGACAATTGTGGACCATTCAATTCGAGCCCGAAGGATTGGAAATTAAACAAATGTTGGTAAATGACCCTTATAATGACTCAAAACTCTCCTAAAGTTTAAGTGGAGAGAAGATTAGTCTCGATAGTGTAAAAAGGGTAATTTTGGAATACCTGTAGATCAGTGATGGAGAATCCGATTGACATAAATAAGATATCAAATCGAAGATCGTCGAAAGACCTTTCCAACAAGCCAAAGATCATCAAAATCAGAGTTCGTTTGGGGGTCCAACCATGAGCCAGAAGTTTGAGCCGTTTAGGTGAACCAACCCCCATCCCATTTTCTGTTTAGGGGCAAAATTGGAAATTCGGATTTTTAAACCCTATTTATGTTTTATCTGATCCGTAAACGCATTTTTGGAGGCTAGAAAGAGGCGGAAGCTTTGGAGAAAAGGAGAAACGAAAGAGAGGAGTGATTTCCATTCTTCCGAAGGTGTCTGTGATCCGAATCTTTGCAGAATCATTATGAAAGGTTAATTTTCTTTAATGCTTCTCTTACTCACAATTTTGTGAGTATTTTCTCTCCTTTCTTTTTGAGGAATCTTGAAAGGGAAGGTCGTTAGGTATCTTGGTTGCTTTTCTTTATTGTATTAATGTCCCTTCCTAGTTTGTGGGAGTGATATCTTTTCTCTTCTATTGAGGGATCTGTGAAAGGGAATAATGATAGGTACCCTAGATGCTTATATTTTCTTATATTAATGTTTTCCTTGAGTTTGGGAGTATTGGTTTATCTCCTTCCAAAAGATTTTAGAATTTTGATTCTCTAGGTCACCCACGGGTGATTTATGAGAGCCAAATTTGGGGCATTTTGATTTTGGTCAAATTTAATAAAATTGAAGGTACCCGTAAGATCCTTTTGTTGTCAATTAGCTTTCCCCAAAATTTCGTTTCGTTTAGACTTCGAATTGGTGACGAATTAAGAACTATTCACTAGTGAGGTTGAGAACTACCCTTTTTAACCTAATTTTCAAATTTGGGTTTTTGTGGGAAGATTTTAAGATATCATTTGAAACCCAAATTGGCTCTAATTTGTGATAATTATTTCTTTTGCATAAATAGGTTAATATATCTTTAATCACTAATTTGTGGGAGTAGATTCTTGGATTTGGAGGAAGAACAAAGTAAAAGGTGAGGAATAACCAACCCATTATATTGAATTGATTGTTGTTGTTTTATATCTTTTGATAAATATGAATTGTCATAATATATGTTTATCATTATTACTTATGATGTTGCTTCTTGCTGTGAAAATATATTAATGTTGTTATGATATGGAATGTGAATGTATGTGAAGGGAGAAGAGAAATATTATTATTTCTTCTACCTTGTATTATCTGTTTGGGTTGTGGGTTCACCCATTGCCCTAGTGATATTATATAATTGCTTATATTGTGGTTGGGAATGGGGAATGCCCTTTGGGCATTTCTGCCATAGGATACCAAAGGAGGCAGTATGGGACGCATTCCTATGGTGCCCTTGGCTTTTTCCCAATTACTAATTTACATATTTAGGGCATGTCTAGAAGTGTTTGGTTAGGTGACCTCATGAGTACTACTACCCTTTCGGCAGGGGTATTGAAGCCGGTTAACCCGTGATGTTAGTGGCTGGGTCCTGTATGTCAAGTAGGCCCACTATCATCATAGAGAGGTAGGGTTGCATATAATAGATAAGGGCTCATGGACGCTCAAGACCGGTGAAATGATCCGTGAGAGGACATGGAGATCATCCTGTCCATTATATGTGGATGACCACTGGGTTAATGAATGGGGTCCAACAGATGCCTCCATTGAGGATTTCATTCATAGGTGGGAAGGTATTGAACCAACAGAGCACTAGGCGTGAGGGGAAATATCCAGACCATATGTAGTACGAGACCATATGACTTTGCATTGGGCCTAAGTTTATCCTTGACACGCGCCAGATCTTATACCAATGGTGATGTGAGAGAGTGGTGACCTAATCCCCAACCATGGCTTGACAGGACTTTACACAACAACCGCGGAGAACCCAACAGACGTGCATCAGAGCCGTGAGGGAAGAGTGATGAGACCGCCCAAAGAAGACTGGTGTGTGACTTAATGCGTGTCTACCATAGAGACTTCATGATAGAGTTAGGAGCATAATCATTCACATATCATATCATTGTCATTAATTACATTATTGATATTTATGTTATATGTGTGGTGTGGAATCTTGAGAATGAATGTGTGATATGATGTTGAGTTGACCTCACTGAGTTCTGTTGAACTCATTCCTTTTATATGTCTTTTTCTATTAGATTATATTGCAGGTTATGAGGACTTCTTCCAAATGGAGGATTCGTTGCTATTATATCTTCTTGAAGGAGTGACCGAAGAAGAAGTGGACGCACATGGAGCTTCATGCCAGTATCAAGACTATTCTTTTGGGTGGGATTCCATTGGAGAACTAGTCAAGTTTAGTTTATTTTTCCGCTGCGAATAAAACTACTCTCTTTTCTTTTAAAAATTCTGATGTTATACCTTTTATTTTGAAGTAATGGATGACTGTAACCATTATTTCGATTTTGATAATTTATTACTTGAACTTGATTTATTCTTGTCCATTTAATTATGCTATATCATGTTTTGTGTATGGATTTGTCACTGAACCTAGATCTTGCGGTGTATCACCCCCACGGGCATTCGGGTATGACCGGATCCGGCTGGGTGGGGTGTGACAGAAGTGGTATCAGAGCCTAGGTTCAGACAAGTCCTAACATTATATGATACAGTAGGGGCATCCTGAGTCATCGATTCATAAATGACTCTATTAAATAGAAGTGAATAATAGGCTCAACATGAACTTAGAAAATTTATTGTAATGTTGCATAATGAATCAACTTGAATAAGATACAATAAGTATATGGAACACAAAGTCATGAATGTCATTAATTAAACAAAAGCATAAAACACAATAAAGCATATGAAACAGTAAAAGTGCATAATTTATAAAATAATTAGATTCTAAAATCTCATAACCCAATATCAAGCGAAAGAGCGTGGACAAATACGCATAATAAAACATGTGTTTGAAACATAATAAAGCCGAGTGAAGTAACCCTGGGCATCTGTGATAGTAGAAGGTAAAGTCAAGGTTGTTAACGCTTGGGTGGAGGTTGAGGCATTTTGGACAAAGGAAGTTCTCTAAATTTTCTCCCTCAAATTCTCCGTGTTAGTGAAATTCACTCCGAAGTGTCTGAAGATACGGTTCAAGAGATACCCGTACCCAAGGTTGGGTACCTTGAGATGATGCATGTTGAATGATATATGTGAGATCAATGAGGATACCTTACATATAAGCGAAGATGGTGTGTGGAGAAAGTTTGTATTTGATTTCGAGAAGGAGATGTAGTTAAATATCATGTTTGTGCGTCGCATGGGGTTAGATCTAACCTAGAAGTATAGTAAAACCACACCCAAGGCAAGAGTGAGGGTGAGAGAATGTGAAAAAGGTTAAAGAATGGAGGAAAAAAAAAAAAAATTTTGGGCTGTGGGCGTACGCGCGCGCGCAGCGCAGACGGCTGCGCCATGGCGCGCGAGTGTTTTCAAAGAAAAAAAAAAAAAAGTTTTACTTTTGGCAGGTCTCTGATTTCCAGAGACCTACCGGGCGGGTGGCCGGGCGCTTGAAGCCACCGGCCCAACCCCCCATTGTTTTTCAAAACAAAAAAAAAAAAGGTTTCTTCTCGGGACGCTGTTTTTTTAGAGACACCTGGGTTTTTAAAATAAAAAAGTAAAAATAAATATTTATATATGTATATAAAATAAAATAAAAACATTTTTTTTGGGCCCTTAATTTCAGAAACCTCCGGGTCCCAAAAAAAAAAAAAAAAAAAAGTTTGAAAGAAAGTTTTTCTTCTTCTTTTGAGCATGTGAGTTCAAGAACCACATTTGGTTCCTATAAAAATAAAAATAAAATAAAATAAAAAGAACTTTTTTTTTTCGGGCCCTTGATTTCAAAGACTGGGTATTTATTTATTATTTAAAAAAAAAAAGAATTTGGGTCCTAATTTCAGAAACCCCTAGTACTTTTGGAAAAAAAATTGAAATTATTATTATTATTATTATTTTTTCTTCTTTCTTTTGGCCCTCTTATTCCAAAGACCCCCATGGGATTTATTAAAAAGAAAATTTTGGAAAGCTTCTAAGCACTTTTATTAGTTTCCAATAATAAATAATAAATAAAAAAAATAATAATAATAAAAATAAAAGATTTAAAAAAAAATTAATTTTGTGGGATCCTTTGAAGCACTTCAATTGGTATTTATTCTTGTCTTAAACTCAAATGGTTGGTTTGCTAGTGGTTATTACAAGAGATGGATGTATGGGACAAGTGTTTGTGAAGTTGGGATTTTGGTAAAGTGAATAGTGAAATTGGTGCAAAGTATGGGAAATCTTTTTGTTGAAGCTTGGCTTGTGCGGAAATTGGTTGGAGCATGTTTCTAAACACCCCTAGGCATGTTTCTAACCAATATCGGCAAGCATTTCCCAGTTCTGAAAAAAATCATGTTGTTAATAATGAAATTGAAAAGAAAGATAGGTAAGAATGAATGTTTTCTTGTGTTGTTGATCTTGATAATCTGTATGAAGTGTCTATGAGTGTTGTTTTGAGTTCCTCTTAGCTGTTTAAGAAGTCAGCTCTTTACCCATTAGACCTATTCTTCGTTGTACTTTCCATCCCCTTTGTAAAAATTCGGTGGAACAATCACACCCCTGAAGAAGTTCCTCATCTTATTGGGAGTTCAAGTATGCTTTCAATTTCGAGGACGAAATTATTTTAAGGGGGGGAGATTGTAAAATCCCACATAACCCTAACCTTGCTGCTGTGCCGAATGCATACCTACCATATACATTGTTCGATTTATTCTCTATCATATGAGTTGCCTAATTTCGTTTAGTAGAAGTTTACCCCAAACTTGACATATTCTCTCTTCGAGTTCTTCTTGTGCCTTCTATTCCTTTTGATAGGAGGGTGATCTTAAGTCATTCACATGATTGATCCTTATATCCCTGCTGTTCTAGAGTGGATCTCCATACACTCTATAACCTTGTGAATTCTCCACATGATGATTTTGAAAAGAAATCAAGTGTGATCTTCATGATTTGTTATTCCTTCTAATTGTTTCAAGACTTCAAGCTTTTCATCTCCTATTCTTCAATCAAAGAATTTTAATCTCTCTTGTGTTGTATTGATCTACTCTTGCTATGATTTATTCTTTGAGATTGAGATTATGAAGTAGATGTTGCATCCTTGCAACATATTGATCCTTGCAACCATCTCTTCTACAATCTCCTTTCATTCTTAAAGTTTTGTGATCTTCATATTAATCTTCACCATGATCCTTGTGAAATCTTCATGAAGCCATGATCATACTTTCGATTTGATTTCAAAGCATGTCAGATTTACTCCTCTGTTTTTATTACAAAAGACTTATTGTTATTTGTTTCCCGTAGATTTTGGGAGAAGAAAGTCAAGATAAAAGCAATGTATCTCCATCTCTTTGGAAGCCTAGTACTCTCCCAATTTCGAGGACGAAATTTCTTTTAAGGGGGAGGAATGTGAAATCCCCCAGATTTCTACCCCTTTAACCCGTGGTTTTAAGACCGAGAACCTGGGCTTTGATTCGGCGACAATTGTGGACCATTCAATTCGAGCCCGAAGGATTGGAAATTAAACAAATGTTGGTAAATGACCCTTATAATGACTCAAAACTCTCCTAAAGTTTAAGTGGAGAGAAGATTAGTCTCGATAGTGTAAAAAGGGTAATTTTGGAATACCTGTAGATCAGTGATGGAGAATCCGATTGACATAAATAAGATATCAAATCGAAGATCGTCGAAAGACCTTTCCAACAAGCCAAAGATCATCAAAATCAGAGTTCGTTTGGGGGTTCAACCATGAGCCAGAAATTTGAGCCGTTTAGGTGAACCAACCCCCATCCCATTTTCTGTTTAGGGGCAAAATTGGAAATTCGGATTTTTAAACCCTATTTATGTTTTATCTGATCCGTAAACGCATTTTTGGAGGCTAGAAAGAGGCGGAAGCTTTGGAGAAAAGGAGAAACGAAAGAGAGGAGTGATTTCCATTCTTCCGAAGGTGTCTGTGATCCGAATCTTTGCAGAATCATTATGAAAGGTTAATTTTCTTTAATGCTTCTCTTACTCACAATTTTGTGAGTATTTTCTCTCCTTTCTTTTTGAGGAATCTTGAAAGGGAAGGTCGTTAGGTATCTTGGTTGCTTTTCTTTATTGTATTAATGTCCCTTCCTAGTTTGTGGGAGTGATATCTTTTCTCTTCTATTGAGGGATCTGTGAAAGGGAATAATGATAGGTACCCTAGATGCTTATATTTTCTTATATTAATGTTTTCCTTGAGTTTGGGAGTATTGGTTTATCTCCTTCCAAAAGATTTTAGAATTTTGATTCTCTAGGTCACCCACGGGTGATTTATGAGAGCCAAATTTGGGGCATTTTGATTTTGGTCAAATTTAATAAAATTGAAGGTACCCGTAAGATCCTTTTGTTGTCAATTAGCTTTCCCCAAAATTTCGTTTCGTTTAGACTTCGAATTGGTGACGAATTAAGAACTATTCACTAGTGAGGTTGAGAACTACCCTTTTTAACCTAATTTTCAAATTTGGGTTTTTGTGGGAAGATTTTAAGATATCATTTGAAACCCAAATTGGCTCTAATTTGTGATAATTATTTCTTTTGCATAAATAGGTTAATATATCTTTAATCACTAATTTGTGGGAGTAGATTCATGGATTTGGAGGAAGAACAAAGTAAAAGGTGAGGAATAACCAACCCATTATATTGAATTGATTGTTGTTGTTTTATATCTTTTGATAAATATGAATTGTCATAATATATGTTTATCATTATTACTTATGATGTTGCTTCTTGCTGTGAAAATATATTAATGTTGTTATGATATGGAATGTGAATGTATGTGAAGGGAGAAGAGAAATATTATTATTTCTTCTACCTTGTATTATCTGTTTGGGTTGTGGGTTCACCCATTGCCCTAGTGATATTATATAATTGCTTATATTGTGGTTGGGAATGGGGAATGCCCTTTGGGCATTTCTCGCCATAGGATACCAAAGGAGGCGGTATGGGACGCATTCCTATGGTGCCCTTGGCTTTTTCCCCAATTACTAATTTACATATTTAGGGCATGTCTAGAAGTGTTTGGTTAGGTGACCTCATGAGTACTACTACCCTTCCGGCGGGGGTATTGAAGCCGGTTAACCCGTGATGTTAGTGGCTGGGTCCTGTATGTCAAGTAGGCCCACTATCATCATAGAGAGGTAGGGTTGCATATAATAGATAAGGGCTCATGGACGCTCAAGACCGGTGAAATGATCCGTGAGAGGACATGGAGATCATCCTGTCCATTATATGTGGATGACCACTGGGTTAATGAATGGGGTCCAACAGATGCCTCCATTGAGGATTTCATTCATAGGTGGGAAGGTATTGAACCAACAGAGCACTAGGCGTGAGGGGAAATATCCGGACCATATGTAGTACGAGACCATATGACTTTGCATTGGGCCTAAGTTTATCCTTGACACGCGCGGATCTTATACCAATGGTGATGTGAGAGAGTGGTGACCTAATCCCCAACCATGGCTTGACCGGACTTTACACAACAACCGCGGAGAACCCAACAGACGTGCATCGAGCCGTGAGGGAAGAGTGATGAGACCGCCCAAAGAAGACGGTGTGTGACTTAATGCGTGTCTACCATAGAGACTTCATGATAGAGTTAGGAGCATAATCATTCACATATCATATCATTGTCATTAATTACATTATTGATATTTATGTTATATGTGTGGTGTGGAATCTTGAGAATGAATGTGTGATATGATGTTGAGTTGACCTCACCGAGTTCGTTGAACTCATTCCTTTTATATGTCTTTTTCTATTAGATTATATTGCAGAGTTATGAGGACTTCTTCCAAATGGAGGATTCGTTGCTATTATATCTTCTTGAAGGAGTGACCGAAGAAGAAGTGGACGCACATGGAGCTTCATGCCAGTATCAAGACTATTCTTTTGGGTGGGATTCCATTAGAGAACTAGTCAAGTTTTGTTTATTTTTCCGCTGCGAATAAAACTACTCTCTTTTCTTTTAAAAATTCTGATGTTATACCTTTTATTTTGAAGTAATGGATGACTGTAACCATTATTTCGATTTTGATAATTTATTACTTGAACTTGATTTATTCTTGTCCATTTAATTATGCTATATCATGTTTTGTATGGATTTGTCACTGAACCTAGATCTTGCGGTGTATCACCCCCACGGGCATTCGGGTATGGCGGGGTCCGGGGGGGGGGGGGGGGGCCGGGGGGGGCAAAATGTGTTCCGGATTCTCTATGTATTTTCGGAGCATCGAAATATGAAACACATTGTGAACACCAGCAAGAGGCGGAGGTAATGCTAATCGATACGCAACAGGTTCAACCTTTTCCAAAATCTCGAAAGGTCCAATGTAACGAGGGCTAAGCTTTCCCTTAACATTGAATCTCATCACACCCTTAATTGGTGAGACCTTCAGAAAGACTTTCTCTCCAACTTGAAATTCCAAATCGGTCCTTCTCTTATCAGCATAAGATTTCTGTCTCGACTGGGCAGACTTAATCCTTTCTCTTATCATATCTACCATAGCACTTGTAGCTTCAATCATCTCAGGACCTAAGACTTTTCTTTCACCTGTCTCAGTCCAGTACAAAGGTGTCCTACAAGTACTGCCATACAAAGCCTTGAATGGAGCCATGCCTATTGTTGCTTGATAACTGTTTTTATAGGCAAACTCAACCAAAGCTAGGTGTTCATCCCAATTACCACCCATATCCACCACACAAGATCTGAGCATGTCATCCAATGTCTGAATTGTCCGCTCGATTGTCCATCGACCGTGGATGATGAGCTGTACTCAAGTTCAATTGGGTTCCCAAGGCCTTCTCGCAAACTATTCCAAAACCTTGAGGTGAACCTAGGATCACGATCCGAAACAATACTCAATGGCACACCATGCGGACGAACCACATTATCCACATAAAGCCTTGCTAGCTTATCCAGAGTATGAGTGATCTTCATAGGAATGAAATGGGCTGATTTGGTCGACCTATCAACAATCACCCACACAAGTGTCATTGCCTTTACTTGTCCGAGGCAAGCTAGTCACAAAGTCCATGGAGATATCCTCCCACTTCCAACTAGGAATAGGAAGAGGCTGAAGTAATCCAGATGGAGGTTGTCGAACGGCTTTCACACGTTGGCAAGTCTCACACTTGGCAACAAAATCATCAACATCCGCCTTTAGACCAATCCACCAAAAATGTTCCTTCAAGTCTTTGTACATCTTGGTGCTTCCCGGGTGTATAGTAAAGACCGACTGGTGTGCTTCCTTCAATATTTCTTTCTTAACTTCTTCGTTTACGTGCACGCACGGTCTTCCTCTAAACAACAAAGCACCATCCATGGATATACCAAAGTCGGGGTCCGACTCGAGATTCGAAGAAATCTTCTCAACTTTGATCAAAAACTCTTGATCGAACTCTGCAGAGCAACAATCTTATCTCTAAGACCAGATCTTGCCGTCATGGCAGAAAGAATAAAATCAGAATTCTCAGGGACGATTTCCAAATCAAAACTCTCAATAGAAGACCACAATGGTAAACTCAAAGCATTCAAATCCAAAGTCTTCTTCCTGGTTCTTCCTACTAAGAGCATCAACAACAACATTTGCTTTCCCAGGGTGATACTTGAATATCACAATCATAATCGGAGACTAGTTCCAACCATCTCCTTTGTCTCATGTTCAACTCCTTTTGGGTAAAGAAGTATTTCAAACTCTTATGATCCGTGAAAATGGCAATCTTCTCACCCTAAAGGTAATGTCTCCATATCTTCAAGGCAAAGACAACGGCGGCAAGTTCTAGATCGTGAGTGGGGTAATTCCGCTCATAATCCTTCAATTGCCGAGAAGCATAGGCTACGACCTTGCCATGTTGCATCAGTACACAACCCAAACCAATCTTTGACGCATCGGTATAAACTGTCATACCACCGGAACTATCAGGTATAGTCAAAACCGGGGCACTTGTCCATCTATCCTTCAACTCTTGGAAATTCTTCTCACAAAGCGCCGACCAAACAAACTTTTCTTCTTTCCTCGGTCAACTTAGTCATAGGAGCAGCCAACCGAGAAAAGTTCTCAATAAACCTTCGGTAGTAACCCGCCAATCCAAGAAAACTTCTTATTTCCGTTACCGACTTCGGTCTTTCCCAATCAGCCACAGCTTGGACCTTTTCAGGATCGACACGAATACCTTTGGCTGAAACTACATGACCAAGGAATACCACTCTCTTAAGCCGAATTCACACTTGCTAAACTTAGCGAACAACTTCTTTTCTCGCAACCTTTGCAAAGTGAAACTTAGATGACTCGCATGCTCTTCATCGCTCTTCGAATAGATCAAGATGTCATCAATGAAAACAATCACGAACTTATCAAGCACATCATGAAATACTCGGTTCATGAGGTCCATGAACACCGCAGAGCATTGGTCAATCCGAAGGGCATGACTCTAAACTCGTAGTGACCATACCGCGTTCGGAAAGCTGTCTTGAAGATATCACTAGACTTCACTTTCAATTGGTGATATCCGG
The DNA here is from genome assembly GCF_041222555.1 of Hakea prostrata. Lineage (NCBI taxonomy): Eukaryota > Viridiplantae > Streptophyta > Magnoliopsida > Proteales > Proteaceae > Hakea > Hakea prostrata. Next base: position 64,759 of record NW_028291292.1, read on the forward strand.
ACCTTAAGTCAATCTTTGAGAACACAACTGCACCCTTCAACCGATCGAAGAGATCATCGATCCGGGCAGCGGATATCTATTCTTGATAGTCAACTTATTCAACTCACGGTAGTCGATGCACAAGCGCATACTACCGTCTTTCTTCTTGACGAACAAGACCGGAGCTCCCCAAGGTGACACACTAGGCTGCACGAAACCTCTATCAATGAGCTCATTCAACTGATTTTGCAACTCTTTCAACTCAGTAGGAGCCATCCCGTACGGAGCTTTAGATACCGGAGCAGCACCAGGGACGAGATCAATAGAGAATTCGACATCTCTCGTCCGGGAGGCACTCGATAGATCATCGGGGAAGACATCAACAAAGTCGCAGACAACTCGACTTCATCGACTCTTCTCTCCACTATACCCTTGCCTTCGGATGAAGCATCATCCACTAGGGCATAGACTTGCATCGTCAGGCAGCAAGCAGCCCTTCTTACAAACCCTTCTCTTTTCACCCCGAAATTCAAAGACCGGACTTCCACAAATATGGAACTGAATCTTCTTTGAGGAACAAAGGAACACAGCCTTGTGGGCTGTCAACCAATCAATTCCCAAAATAACATCGAAGTCCTTCATGTCAAGAATCACAAAATTGGCTTCCAAGTTCTTCTCACCAATCAACACGAGACATTTAGATAACCCCTTATCTAGTTTCACAACAGACCAGTAGGTGTACTAATCAATAAACAACTAGACAACTTCTCGTGGCTTAGGTTAGTCTTCTTGATGAATGCAGATGACATGAACGAATGAGATGCACCCGTATCAAATAAGACAAATGCGGAAATAGAAGCGACTAACAATGTACCCGTAATCACATCATGGCTTGGATCCCGCTCAAGACGGAAATACTCGAAAACTCTACCAGAGGGAGGAGCAGGAGCACTCTTCACCACCGGGGCAGGCTCAAGGGTGCCGCCGGGACGAGCACGAGCAAAATGACCAGCTTGCTTGCAGAGAAGCAAACAGGATTGCCGGATCCAACAAGAGGTGGCTGCAACAGAGGGCTTCCGAACAAAAGGCCTTGCACTTGCACTTGCACTTGCACTTGCTGGTGGTCGGTTTCCGCCATACTGTCTAAACCGGCCGGTCCGCTGAAAACCCGTGTTTCGACCTACACTCTTAGCCCGAAAGGTAGGAGTGGGGTAGGGTGTAGGTCTCACAAAACGACGGTCATTACGATCCACCAAACCGGAATTCCTTGATCGCCAAGGCTTTTGCACACGAGCACTTTCCTTCTCTCGTTTCTTCCAACTTCTTCGAGTTCCGCACCACTTGAGCATAGCTCACTATAGGCCGGACTGTGAGGTAAGCTTTAATGGCGTGGCGCAGTCCTTTGAAGAACTTCTTTGCTTTCGCGAGGTCATCCCTCGGAGAATCTGGAGCAAAGAAATGAAGCTCCTCGAACTTCGTTGGTACTCCAACACAGACAGAGTTCCTTGAGTCGTAATCATAAACTCAGCTTCCTTCGCATCTTTTACCGCCTCGGGAAAGTAATTCATACAAAAAGCCTCTTTGAATAACTCCCAAGTTACAACTCCCGCATGCAAACCTTCCAAAACAGACGAGTGGAGATCCACCATGCATCAGCTTCTTGTTGCAACTTCTGTTCAAAGCAAACAAAATCTTCGAGCTTCCGAGCATTGCAGATGTCGGAAAGCCTTCTCCAACTCACGAAGCCACTTGTTAGGAAACAAGGGGTCCTTGGTAACTCCAAAGGAAAGTGGGTACTTGCATCTTCGGAAAACTCTCCATCAAAGGAGTATGAGGAGTTCCAGCTTAAACCTCCCGCATTCAGGATCTGCGGCATGAGGATTCATATTAGCACCAGCCCGGGTCTCATTATGCAGAGTCATGAAACCCACCAACATCCGGTTGAACCGAGCCGCTTGTCGTCGCATCATATTGCCCATAATATTGGCAATATCTCCGAAACTTCCAACATTCGGGGCACCAGGGATCTCATGAGTACCCCGATCAACATTTGGTATCCCACCACCTCCATGAGGTACTTCACCACCTCCCCGAGGTATTTCACCACCTCCATGACCACTGGATTCACCACGCCCACTTCTCGGAGTAACCATTCGCAAAACCGAGAACATCAAAATACCGAATTTCGAAGATTCAACATAAACCACAAGTCCAAATGATTTGAAAACTTAAATCATGCTCAAATATATCCATATAGTCATCAAACAATATTCCATAAGGCAAAAATCACATTTTCCAAAAATTCAACAGCAAATGAGGTCTCCGTGACCATTGGTCGAGTGATTGGTCGATGACCCACCGACCAATGAGTCGACCAATGCAGACACGTAATGCGAAAATTCGCATTATAAGCCTCATTTTCACATTCCAACCTCATTCTAACTTCTTCCAAAGGTGAGAGAGCTCTAGAGAAAATCTCCAAGAGTTCCCACAAGTGTTCTTGAGGTGATTTAGTGCTTCAACAACAACACCACAACACACCATCTTCACGAACAAGGTAAACCTCTTAATCTTCCTTCCATTTTCATCTTCTCATGCTTGCATTTCAATAAAACCATGCTTTACTTGTATCCAATGCTAGAAATCATGCTTAGGAATGCTTAGAAACATATTCCTTAGGTTTTAAACACAATGCCATGCATAGACAACAAGTTTTAACATATTGGTGCTCATCTCGCAAAGTTTTATACCGAAATCGATATCTTTAGAAAAATTTCGTTTCCTCTCAAACCGCTTGAAATTTTCGCACGAGATCAAATGCTACATGCTCAAGATGACATTGTAGATAGGTCCATACAATTTGATTTAACCAATTTCAACTTTTCAAAAATCCAATTTTGACCTAAATTGCAAAATCCCCAAATTTCCTTCTTGCTGAATTTTTTCGCTTTAATCCAAGTTTTCAATCGATTTTCATCAAACAAACTTCATAGACATGAAATTCCAAGTATTGCGCACATGCTAGTATGTTCAAATCAAATTTCCCCCAAATTTGAAATTTTCCGAAAAATTACGAAAATACCCTTTTGGCTCAAATCTTAAAATAGCACTAATTGGAATTGTCTCTTGTCTCTTTCACAGATACACTATGCAAAGGGGAGGGCGAGGATGAGGTAGAGGTCGTGGTCGCATCGTAGGTGCTCTTAGGGGCAGAGGTCGGGTTCCTTCTTGAGCCTAGACAGGAGGTTAGGGAGACCGGACATGTTTGACACACCTCGGGCCGAGTTCCCGTACGAGGCCTACTTCAGCCATCGCAATATTGAGATGGGACGTCTACTTCACTTACGCCAGCTCGTGAGCCTTTAGGATTCGGCAGAGGTTCGACACATTGCGGTGGACTCATCTCTTCACCGAGGATCTACCGGTATACCCGGAACTAGTGAGGTTGTTCTTCAGCAACCTTACTTACACCGAGGAGGCTCGAGGCCAAGGACATCCACTTAGACTTGTCCTCGGGAGCAGGGGTCTTCCGGACTCAGATTCGCTTCTCTACCCGGACACCGGCTGAGATCTTTGGGGTTCCTTACTATCCACAAGCAGGTGTGTGTGGATACCTGCGCAGGAGCAGATCCGGACAGCCATCCGATGCCGTACGAGCTTCCGCGAGATATGCTCTACGCTATGGGATAGCCGTCGATGCTTCACACCGTGGACCAGCGGACGGATGACGGATTCTCGCACGGATTATCGGTCGCATAGTCGGCCGAGACATTATGCCGAAAGCCGGACATCACCATCGGGTCACGGTGATGGAGGCCTTAGTCATCTACCGCATCTACATGGGCTTCGAGATCGATCTCTCCTACATCATTCAGCAGGTCATGCCGGACTTAGTTCTCGCGGCCTAGCATGCGGAACCTTTGCTATGGGAGGCTACCGACTTTGATCTTCGAGGCATTTCGGGGTGAGTTTCGAGGATACACCGGTGGACACCTTGGATCACGGGGATACTCTATTGGGACTCGGACCATTCGTCGGATGAGACTACGACGCAGTCGGAGAGATCTCCCGGTCCGGAGGGTGAGGATGATGATGAATCGGAGGATGAGGATCAGGGATCAGAGGATGGAGGAGAGGATATCGGTCCCGATAGTGATGATCAGGCCGGAGATGATGCAGATATGCGCGAGGCTGAGCTCGTGCATCACGAGTTTCCTTCATCACACTTCGAGGCGGTGGCCCTTCACATGCGTTCCGGAGACTTCGGATCTTGGAGCACAGATGAGATCGATGACTTCCATGCTAGAGAGAATGGAGGTCGGACGAGAGCAGATGTACGAGAGGATGGAGTCACGACGAGGATAGGATAGAGCATCGGGTGACTCAGCTAGCGAGAGGAGTTCGAGCATACGAGGGATCGGAGAAGATCACCTAGATAGACCGTACCTTAGGATTTCCATTTATGCATTTCAGATGTAATCATTGTAAAAACTTTTGAAATTAATGAAGTTCATTTTGTTCCTCTTTAATTATTGTATTTTATGCAACTTTCTTTTCCTTGCATTAGTGACATTTGTTCAAGTATAATTATGGTATGTTATTCGGAAATGTTCTGTTATGCCTCAAAGGTCAAGTTTCTAATTCAGTGTTCTATTATTCACTTCTAAGAGTAGAAGAGTCATTTCAGATCAATGACTCAGGAATGTTCAGTTGTTGTCTTTTGTGGTTAGGATCTCCTCGAACCAAAGGCTCGATACCAATCATCACGCCCTCCCGGCCCGGTACCCTATCTATCCGGCATACCCGAGAGTGTGATCCACAGCCCCAAGATCGGGTATCGAGTGATCAACCTCCCACATAAACAATAACATAATCATGAACAATCATAATAAAAGTGCGGAAGATAAATCATAGATCCAATAAAGAAAGAATGAATCGAGAATAATAGATATAATCAGAGTATCAAACAGATAAGTAAAGTGAGGCAAAAATCCCACTTTACAACCAGCGGAAAAGTAGCTCTAAAGAGAATAAACTAAATAAAATCTAATCCCAGTAGCTAGTACATTGGGTAACTAAATTGTTCTCCACTTTATAGACAACATCCTTGTAAGTGTAAATCTCATAAATGGCACAAGGACGCTTCCACTCAATGGTCGGACTAAGCATCGTACGGAGCATAACCACTCGCGGGATCTTCGGAGTAATTGTGGTAACCGCAATCACCTTCCTGGAGATATGCCTCTTCGCCTTGCGCTTCTTCATAGGGACCGTCATAGTACTCAAGTACTGCAGGATAGTCTAACAACATTGTACAATAAAGGAATGAGTTTCAAAGAAACTCAGTAAGGCAGTTAAAAATCCATAATAACATAAATGGCAGGATTCCAGAACAAACATAAATGCAATATGATATGAGACAAGCAATGAATGAATGAATCTAACTCTATGTATGCTGGTCTCTATTGGCAGACATGCTTTAAGTCATAGCACCGTACTTCTTTAGGAAGGTCCACTCACATCCTCAACCATTTAAGATATCTTGGATTCTCTCACGGATCATTTCACCGGTCTTGAGCAGCCGATTGGTAATGGGTCCTTCATCCCTCGGGACAAACCATGGCGGGGGTTAAGTCAACACACTCTCTCACAACCATTTGGTATAAGTACTTGGCGCATGTCGGGGTAAAACCTAGCCAAATGCAAGTCTTCTACTTAGTTACATCAAGTCAGATCCAGATACTTCCATTCCTCGTCCCTGACGATCCTTTCCGGTATCCTTCACACTAGAGTCCTCATAGTCCCTGACTACGGACTCATCAACCCTATTGATCATCCACATATGGTAAACGGGAAGCTCTCACGTCCTCTCACGGGTTGGTTACCGGTCTTAAGCGCCCGTGAGCCCAAGTCTAACCATATGCAACCCCACCAATAAATGGCCCCCACAATGTGATTCCTGTCCTCTCACGGGTTGGTTACCGGTCTTGAGCGCCCATGAATCCCCATTGCTACCACGGGTCGTTCGGTCTCAATACCCCTCCGATTAGGGTCGACATAACAGGACATCCTAGCCAAACACTACTAGACAATCCTAGATATGTCATCCAACAGTTTAGGAAGGTGTCCAGAGGGCATCTCCGGAAACATCCCATAATATTCCCGTAGTAGTCCAAGAACAGAAGTGTCAAAAGGACACCTCTCCTTTCCAAACCATACTTAAGCATACACATGCATCAATTCATATCATCACATATATGGTAACTTCATATATGGAAAGAAATCAATAATTACAATCACTTTTATAACATTGGTAAGTAAATCATACATGAATCAATTTAATATGAATAAGTAATGCTACTGTAATCAAAGTTATGCAACAGTAGTATATCATTGTAAGAATCTAATTTAGGAATCATATCTATGATATTCAAATATAGAAACTAGATTCATGCTATCTATGTAATTAAGGAAATAACCATCCTTACCTTTTATAACTCGCAAAGGAATCCTAAGAAGTCAAGTAAGATCTCGGCAAACTTGAGAAGAAGGTCCTAAACAAGTATATACAACATATTAGGAAAGATCCCTAACGAGAAAAGATACCAAAACATCCAACATAGACCAATTTGGAGTTGCTGTACTCATTGGTCGAGTGGATTGGTCGACTGGTCCAGTCGACCAATCAGTCGACCAATGCAGACAGTAGCCTATAAAATCAGAGTTTTAAAATATGAAATCCGAATTTGGTGGTTCAAAAGGGTACTAATCAAGGGGTAGACTACATCAGTAGTATTCTAACATATAGGGGACCTCAAAACACCAATCAAATCAAGATATCAAGATCCAAATTAGGAAACAAAAAGTTACCATAATTAAATCAACCATGGATCTTGATGAATTTGAAATAGAAAACAAAGACAAGAACAATAGGAGGATGGATCATTGCTTCAGGTAAAGGTATCATGAAAACATACTTAGATCTTCAAGGAACAAGGCTTAGAAGCATAAATCTAAATAAGGAAATAAAACCTACCATATATGTAACTACCATGCATCATGAAGAACACATAGTAAGGTAGAAGAGAACACTAGAGATCTATAGATTATGGATCATGGAAGGAAAACACAGTAATTAACTACTAACATGATCAACATAGAAGATCCAAAGAGATCAGAATTCAGATTAGAAGTTTAACAAAGATTAGATCATGGTTTGATCATGATTCCTTCAAAAGCATGCAATGATCATGGTTAAGATCATTGTTCTAGCCTCAAATCCTTAGGATGATCATGAGAACATGTTCAGAGATGTTTGCAACAGAGAATGCAGCATCTCTTCTACTGTCTCAACTCAAAAAGGAAAGAAAAACAAAGATGGAGGAGAAGAAGAGAGAGTAGACATACCTTTTGATGCAAAAAGAAGAGTTTCGACGAAGATCCGTCAAGAAAACACCAAGGATGCAAGAGAGATGACTTGCGAGAGGTCTTTGGTTCGTTCGAGAGAGTTTGGAGGCAGCAAATACGAAGTGGACTCGAGATTGGACTTAAATAGAGCAAGAACAACCTAATTGCCAAAGACAGCACTCATTGGTCGAGTGGATTGGTCGGCGGCCCGGTCGACCAATCAGTCGACCAATGCGCGACAAGACCAAAACAGGGAATTGAAGGTCCAGATCAAATCCAATCCTAAAGGGGTTTTGCACACGAGTCAAGTGACTTACCTAATAGGTAGAAATGCCTTCAAACCAAGATAGAGAGCACTCCAAGTCCATCAACTAATCAGATCTTCATCAGGATTCAGTTTCCAAAAATAGAACCTCATCATCAACTTTCATGGATTCAAAGCCAGACACCAAGTCCTCCATTGGGATGGCCCAAAGCTGACTTCTTACTTTACTTCGGGTCATCGGACCTACAAATAACAAGGTTTCCGGGTCAAGGTTAGGGCTGGGTTTTACATTCTCCCCCCTTAAAGAAATTTCGTCCCCGAAATTGAAAGCGTACTGTGCTTCCAAAGAGGTAAGGAAACTTCTCCTTCATATCTTCTTCCTTCTCCCAAGAAGCTTCTTCAGGGGTATGGTTCTTCCACCGAATCTTCACCAAAGGAATGGTGCGATTCCCATGCTGCTTGTCCTTCCTATCCAAGATTTCGGCCGGTTCTTCATCATAGGTCAAATCAGCACTAAGTCTTTCAGGTGCTTGCTGCAAAATGTGTTCCGGATTCTCTATGTATTTTCAGAGCATCGAAATATGAAACACATTGTGAACACCAGCAAGAGGCGGAGGTAATGCTAATCGATACGCAACAGGTCCAACCTTTTCCAAAATCTCGAAAGGTCCAATGTAACGAGGGCTAAGCTTTCCCTTAACATTGAATCTCATCACACCCTTCATTGGTGAGACCTTCGGAAAGACTTTCTCTCCAACTTGAAATTCCAAATCGGTCCTTCTCTTATCAGCATAAGATTTCTGTCTCATTGGGGCGGACTTAATCCTTTCTCTTATCATATCTACCATAGCACTTGTAGCTTCAATCATCTCGGGACCTAAGACTTTTCTTTCACTGTCTCGGTCCAAGTACAAAGGTGTCCTACAAGTCTTGCCATACAAAGCCTTGAATGGAGCCATGCCTATTGTTGCTTGATAACTGTTTTTATAGGCAAACTCAACCAAAGCTAGGTGTTCATCCCAATTACCACCCATATCCACCACACAAGATCTGAGCATGTCATCCAATGTCTGAATTGTCCGCTCAGATTGTCCATCGAACTGTGGATGATGAGCTGTACTCAAGTTCAATTGGGTTCCCAAGGCCTTCTGCAAACTATTCCAAAACCTTGAGGTGAACCTAGGATCACATACCCATTTCCTACTTGGGGAATTGAAGTTTCAAAATCAATGTTCATGTTAGGTAAGTATAAATTTATAATATGTTAATATTTTATTTTACATGCTAGCAAATTAATATGGAACTTAAATGATTTACTACCAACTCTAGCAAGGGAGGCAGTTTTGTCATCTACTGGTAAATGCAAATACAATTATCTTCCTTACATATTTTCTCTTTCTTTTCATCATCATTAAACCAGTCATAAGGACAGGGGACTCCTTGGCCAAGAGAATTGGGGGAGTGTGTGGAAGGTGACTGGAACAAAATGCAGAAGAAATCTATTTTGAACAAAAGGTGACTGGAACAAACTTCAAAACGTCCAGATGAAAATTACTTTTTATCTTATTTTCTTTCCTTGTACCCTAATCAAGAGGTCCAAATTACCTATGCGAGAGAGAGAAATTGTACCAAATGTGCAGATAAAAATTACATTTTATCTAATTTTGAACAAAAGATGACTGGGCTCATTGTCTAGTTATTTTGAAGCGATAAGAAAGTGACCAACTAATAAAGCTGTAATTCTTTTTCTCTGTTAGGAACCCACGAGTCGAATGCAAAATTGTTAATATTAGAGCGATCAATCACACACAATCAAATAGAAAACAAGGAAGAAGGAGACACGGATTTTACCCTGGTTCACCTCAGTGTGAGGCTTTGTCCAACATTAGGTTTTTCACTATATTATTCATGAAAACAACTACATAAATGCTCTATTAGAAGAGAATAAGTATATAGGAGCTTAGAAACCCTAAGCCACCGCTATTCATGGGCCTAGGCCCAAACTAGAAACAAACTTCGAGGCCCACAAAAACATGGACCCTCTACAGGCTATGGAGGCGTTGCCTCCACACCTCCGCCCACTCACCGGGTAGCGGGACCCGTGCACTGTCGGCAACACAATGAGAAGCATGAGCCATACTCAACAAAAACTAATGTTATTTACTTGATAAAATAATGATAAATTGGTTATAATTTTGCCAATCACCCTCAAAGCACACCGTTAGCACTCATATAAGTAATCCCTAACGATTCACATTTTACCGGTATTTATAACCCATAATCAACCTTAATCCCCCCCCTCTCTCTCTCTACCACTTGGCATCGCCTTCTTCCTTCAAACCTGCCTTCACCATGTCCAGTTGGGCAGCTCAGAACCTCCTCACAATCTCTATACTCTTCAATAAGTTCTCCATGGTACCGTCGTCGTAAAGTTTTGACCCCAGTGGCTTTGATCACTAACCACCTTGGACATCTCTCCGCAAAGAAAACACGATAATTTTCATTGGGTGATGCAATCCCTCTGAGTTTCAAATCAAGGGTTGCGATTCAAGGCCGATGGATTTGGCTTGAGAGTGAATGAAATCTGCAGCAACATAGTATTCAGGGCAAGGTATTGTTGGAACCTAGAGATTATCTCCGTTGAATCATCTGGTAACGAAACAACTACTGTCGATATGAATAAGAAGAAGAGCATAATGGAAATTCTCTCCATTTTTTTTTTTCTTTAGGAAGAGAGCACCGAGAGTAGTAAAGTTTTTCTTCCAGCTCCGTCTTTAAAGTGGTGAACCCTCCAGTTTGAAACCATTGCTCTAAGAGATTTCGAGAGATCAAACCAATGCAAAAGAAATCACATGGAACAGAACCAAAAGTTTCCAGTCGCCTAATTGGAGCAAAAACCATGCATTAGAAGGTTGTTAACGTAAAAGATGCATGCAATAATCATGCAGGAAATATATATTGTTTGATTTAGCGATTTAAGGATTCTTTTTAATATTAAAAATAAAAATTTATGCATTTGATTTGCTTTGTGAAGATGTCACCAAGGTAGAGTGCTTACATCCGCAAAAGTAGATAGAAGGGAGGAAGAGAGGGATAATAGGTAGTTCATTCCTGATTTCTGGTGGATATTTTACCTGACGATTGTGGCTACAGAAAAAAGTAGATATTCTTGGAAGAAGTTAGTTATGGCCGTCGGTATCCAACCCAAGTATCACAATGTTGAATTTCATATAAATTCGAATCTCTGTTGAGAGGAAAATGGGAAAGATCATCCTGAAAACAAATTAAATTCCATCCAGGAAAAAGAAAAAGAAAAAGCCAAATAAAAAAGGGAAGAATTATGCAAGGTGCTATTCTCTTCTGGCTTTTCTTAACTTCTTTTACCTGGATTGTTAATGGAGAAAGAATCCTTGGAGAAAAAGCGATTTGCAACGACCCCTAAAAGACAAAGAACAGCTGCACCAGGAGGTTCGGCGGCATTTTCGACGTTATGCGTTATGGCGCTAAAGGAGATGGACGGAACGACGATACCAACGTAATCAATCCTCAATTCTTAATTCTCATTCTTATTGTTATTCTTTTTTCTTTTATGGTTTGCAGAGAGAGATTATGAACCCTAAATTTTGCAGGCTTTCATGGCGGCTTGGAAAGAAACATGTCAATCTTCAAGTTCAGCGACACTTTCCATACCAAAAGGAAGCTTCTTAGTTGGTCCCCTTAAATTCAAGGGGCCTTGCAAAAACTCTTGGTTCCCTTCTTGTCCGGATGCGGGTGTATTTCTATAGGAAAAAAAAACCATTTCTTTCTTCTCAAAACAGATTGGATTGTCCCCTAACATGAGGTTTTCGATTATCTGTATAGGGTGACTTGAAGGCAATCACGGATTTGGGCAAGTATGATTCGGATGATTGGGTCGAGTTTGGATGGGTGACCGGATTGACGTTGACCGGAGGTGGGACTTTTGATGGCCAAGGCGCTGTATCATGGCCTGCCAATAAATGCCCTAAAAGTCTCACCAATTGTAAAGTTCTTCCAACAGGTAAGTGGATATGGATTCAACTAATTTACTTGCTGGTTTTGTGTAATCTATCGTTTGGGTTTCATTAACAAAGGTAACTTATTTTGTTGCAGAGTGTGAAGTTTGTTAGCATGACCAAAACAGTAGTGAAGGGGATAAAGTCTTTAAATAGCAAGTTCTTCCACATTGCTTTGCTGCTTACCTGAGACTTCCAAGGGAGCGATATCACAATCATCGCACCGGAGACAGCCCTAACACGGATGGAATCCACATAGAACGAAGCGGTGGTGTTAGCATCTCTAATTCTGTAATTGGTACCGGCGATGATTGCATCTCCATCGGACAAGCCAATTCCAATGTCCACATCAATGGTATCACTGCGGACCTAGTCACGGCATCAGGTTGGTGCATGAATTGATCTTGATCTTAAATCCTGCTACAAAACCTCAAATTCATTCACGAATTTTGTTGATATGATTGCTTCTTGTAGTGTTGGAAGCTTGGGGAAATACCCGAAGGAAGGTGATGTGAGAGGGCTTCTTTGTTGAAAATTGTAAATTAAGTGGAACAACGAATGGAATTAGGATCAAGACATGGCAAAACTCACCTGGCGCTTGGTGCGGCTTCTAACATGACCTTTGAACACATTGAAATGAAAAGTGTTACTAATCCAATCATCATCGACCGGACATATTGTCCTTACGCCAAATGTGATGAAAAGGTTAGTAGCTAGAAACCACCAAATTCGTTCATTGCTGCAACTTTTTTTCTTCGTTGAGGTGTTTTAACAAACACTTTGGAACATGACAAATGGATTAATATTGCAGGCACCATCAAAAGTTGCGTTGAGTGACGTGTCCTTCGAGGCACATTACGGGAACTTCAGCTTCTCCGATGGCGGTGACATTGGAGTGTAGCCAAGGGTGCCATGTAAGAATGTGAATCTTGAAGATATTCACTTGGAACACCTGCAGGGGAGGAACCGCAACTACGTCATCGTGTCGGCATGTCAATGCCAAATATATTGGAACCCAGATTCCTCCAGCCTGTAAATCCACCCTGTAAACATAGGGTTCGGCTCCTCTCCAGAGGGTGAATATCTCCCCCGGGGGGCCCACTGAAATCTAACATCTTGCCAGGTGGAATATATCGATTCAAGGATTCTTTTTACCATAATTTTAATCTATGCCCCCCTTAGCCAATGGACGGTTAGTAGGATGGCCGGGAACCACGACTTCTCTCGAAAGTGAGAGGTCGTGGGATCAACCCTGCCGGCGGCATATGTAATATCTCCATCCCCCAATTTCCCTATGTATAACCAACTAAGAACACTCAGTTGGTTAACAGTTAATTCAATAAATTTTATGATGAAAATACCTTTGTGTCCTTTTGGATTTCGTTTATTTCTTTACTAATGTTGGGTCCCCTTAATGTAATATATTATGTGTGGGTCCCAGTCAGACTAACAATATTTGTCGTTATTAAGCATATTCAAATTTCAAACGTGACGGGACCAAAATGCCCCTTAGGTTATTTAAACGTGACGGTTTTTTTTTTGGGGGAGAAAATTAATATATGGTTTTAAAAAGAGATAATTGGTCATTAAGCGTTAATTATATGGTTAATATTTTAATAACACAATGTATTAAATAATATGAGGGCATTTTGGTCCTTCTCCATTTGAAATTTGAATATACTTAACGGCGGCTAACAATGTTTGTCTAGTTGGGACCCACACGTAATGTATTACGCTAAGGGGACCCAACATTAGTTTGTGGTCCACTAAGGGAACCTACATGTATGAAACATTTTTTTTTTTAACCTACCAAAATAAATACGAGGATAGAAAAAAAAAAAAAAAAAACTGACCAAACTAAACAAAATCACATCTTTCTTTCGTTCTGACTTCTTTTATTTTATCTTTATCCTTATTTTTTGGTAAGGGTTCTTACTTTTATTCGACCTACCAAACAAATCTACAAAAAGAACAAAAAAATAAGAACTTATCAAAAAATTCCTGCACAAAATGAAGATGAAAATTACTTTTTCTTATTTTCTTTCCTAGTATCCTAATCAAGAGGTCCAAATTACCTATGCGAGAGAGAGAAATTGTACCAAATGTCCAGATGAAAATTACTTTTATCTTATTTTGAACAAAAGATGACTGGGCTCGTTGTCTAGTTATTTTGAACTGATAAGACAGTGACCAACTAATAAAGCTGTAACTCTTTTTATCTGTTAGGAACCTGCGAATCGAATGCAAAACTGTTAATATTAGAGCGATCAATCACACACAATCGAATAGAAAACAAGGAAGAAGGAGACACAGATTTTACCCTGATTCACCTCACATGTGTCATCATTCATCAAGAAATAAATCAACACATTGCCTCATTGGCCATCAGAATTGACCCTCAGGTGATGATAAAATCTGGATTAGAACAATGTTCATCAACGGGAATACACGTTACATTTAATCAAGTACACTGGGCATCGGAGATTGTGACCTCCATTTATGCATCTCTCTGTGTTGTGATTACCAAGTGAGGAAAATCCCTCTTCCCTACACACCACAATGAAGCTGAAGCATCTGTGATTGCTATAGGATATTGGCCATGTTTACTATTTTCACAACTCGTCTCTGGGAAGCAGCATTCTTTGTGTTCTCGGTGTAGGATGTGTATGCTACGATGATTGACTCATATATTTCAATTCCTTTCGGGTATTCCACTTGATTTAGAAACTGCAAAATCATATAAAGTAGTTAAGAACAATATTAATTGGATACCAAAAAATAGTTTACTGGGTCAAACAAATAAATATAATAAACGAAAATGAAAAGATCAGTAACCCGGCAAGAAAGCAGATAAATAGCAAGAGGAAAGATAATTGTATCAGTTAAGGAGTCCAAAAGTGTATAAGAAAATGTAAATAAAGGCTGCAATGTAAACATGCAAGTGAAAGAAGATTGCACTTCGACTTTAAGACTAGCACTGAAACATGCTCAAGTAAAAGATCTTTAAGGTTATATCTAACCCAGTCCAATTCCACATCCGATCTAGCGAGAGAATATTCCAGCCTAATGGCCTCCCGGCATGGAGGCGGTGATTCCCGAGTCACCATTATCTGAGATGCATTTGTCAAGTTGAGGAGGCTCAGCTAATAACCACCACACAGTAGGATTGATAGATGTAGCAGCAGATCATCAATAATAGAAGCTCGTAAAAATAAGATGGCTAACACCAAATTAGAAGGAAGCAAATTCTAGGTCATGCAACCGGCAGCTCAAAGTGTCAAATTGGTCTTGGGCTCCAAATTTGGTGAAGTTTCAATACGCAGAAGTGGAGGTCTAAGATGGGAAAAAGAAAAGGATGTTGTCCTCAAAATTAGAAGGTCAATGCAATAGAACCATTCAGCCAACAGGAAGGCCTACATCTGGGATCATGCAGGCCTCTTTTTAGTCCGGTTCGGTCCTCCAAAACCCTTCTCGAGATAAGGCTAGAGTTTCGGAGAAAGGATGATCACTAGGAGTTACCGGCAAAGCGAGCGTAACTTTGATCGATCTGCAGGGGGGGTCTCAATTCTTCTCTGGAGGTGATCAGCAGCAGCAATCTTGGGTTTGATCACCTTCCAGCACTAGTTGATTGGAAAAGTAAGTTGAAGTCTCAAAGCGCTGCAGCAGTCAAGGGAATATCAGCACCAGGGAGTCTAGTAAGGGGGACGATAGATCACAGGGGGAGGTGATAAGAGCGGGTTGCCTTTATGGGCAGGTTGTAATATATAAGCTCAAGTATTGAACCCAAAAATAGCACGTTAGTTATTAGGCTGAGACCTAGATTAGAAGCAAGAAACTAAAGAAAAGGAAACTATTAGGTTGGCAGAAAGTTCTAAAATAGAAACAAGCAACTTAAATAAATACAAACAAAACCCATGTCAAAAAAAGAGGGATTTCTTCCGCAGTAGACCATTTCTATGTTCAATAGAATTTCCTCTCAGATTATATCTACGGAAATTTGCAAATAGAATGTGAATTTGAAAAAAAAATGGAAAAGAAAAGAAAAGAAGAAGAAGAAGAAAGAGATGAAAAAAGAAAGAAAAAAAAGAGAAGCATAGATGGGAAAATATATGGGTACATTGAAAAGCCGAAAAAGTGACTTTACATAGTGGAAAATTTTGTAAAAACATTTCACCTCATTATGGTCGTGGAGCTTAATAGGAGTGTTTGCCATGGGAGAGAAACCAATTGCAGGCAATCCTCGTTCCCTGAAGTATCAAGAATCTGTTGAGGCAGGAAAACTTCTAGTTTGCTAAGTTTGCCATTAGCTTTCTTTACCGCCCCTTCTAAAAGTGCCCACCATGGATTGGAGTCATCTCAGAGTGTGAAGACTGGCTTTCCAAACTTATCTAGAGTGGAAACCTTGCCTTTAAACTGTCCCAAGCATAAACAGTTAGAAATTTAGAATTGGAAAATTAAAATCCCAAAAAAAGCAAACCTAAAAGTTTTGATGCTTCTGCCTTCACAAATATATTTGATAAGTATGACAAAACATTCAAGCACACAAAGAGGAAGGATAAGAATAAAGACAGGGAAAAGGAATTTGGTCTCAGAGATGGAATATGCCAGCACTCCCATGACTTCCCAATATGATAAAGCACCTTTGCTCCCTTATTTTGTGGAGGAGACAGATATATTACATGGGAGTCCAGAAATATGGTAGTACTGATTAAAGTAGTCAGTCTGAAGAAAAGACAAGTGTTGAAGTATATGCAAGTCTGGACTATTTTACTTCTCATGTTATTGTTCACGTGAACAGTAAAAACTATGTTACTATTCACGTGAACAGTAAAAACTGCATAGTTTCTATTTCTAATGTAGAAGTCTTGCTATATAAGTTTTGGGAGTTTTTGAAAAGCATAGTTTCTATTTTGGTGGTAGTTTCTATTTTCAGAATTTTCTATTTTAGGAGCTAGGAAGTTACTAAAGTTGTAATTTTTTGTTTCCTTTTTCTAGAAGACAATTACTTGTCTCTCAAGTTGTATTAGATTCATTAGAAGCTATAAATAAAAGGGCTCTGTGATTCTATACTCTTAAGCAAGAATCACATGCCTCTTCTACGGGTTCTTCATCTCTCTTCTCTTCTTCTTTTTCTCTCTTTTCTTTGTTCAAGTTCAGCTGCTGTTTTGATTATTTAATGCTTGTTTTCTAACATGGCATCAGAGCAAGTTTAATCAACTTAGGGACCGTTTTCTCTCTCTTGGCTGCCCAATTTTTTTTCTTTCTTTTTTTTTTTTTCCTTTTTCTTATCTAGGGCAGCCCCAACCTTCACTGCAGTAATTGTGCATGGTTGTCCTTCTTCTTTAACTTTTGAAGCACCAAGTATCTGTGTATTAATACTACAAAAAGGCCCTAAGGTTTCTGGGGATATGTCTACCTATTTGATTCAACTGAGGTTGCTACTACCCTACTTTTTGGGCAAACCTGAAGTTCAATCTGCACTATACTGATGTCTTGGGATTCCTCTTGATTCTTGCAAAGATATGCCCATAATTCGGATTGCAAGCCCTAAGTATTGTCTTCCATTGTTTGTGCTATAAGTTTAGTTGCAAGTCATATACTAGTACCCCTGTTTCATTGAATTTCTCTCTTCTAAGAAATTCTGCTACTATCTTTTTGCTTTACTACTTCTTTCGTTGTTTATTTCAGAATCAAGTTTAGCCTTCTTTTTATCTAATACTTCTACAAAGACCTAGAGGACTATTTTTCCTTCATATCGAGATCTGTTAGAGTTTCAAATCTAGCAGAAGTTTGCTGCTATGGTCCGAGATTTGATATTATCTGCTATTGCAGCAACTGTTATGCGCTTCTTCCGAGTGGATTGCTGCAACGACTACTGCAATTTTGAGATTCCAAGCTGGTTCAATATATTTTTTTGCCTGATCTAATTTGCTCCTGCCTAAGGGTTAGCAGTGGTCCAGATTTTTTCCCCCCCTTGGTGCACAAGATTTTGTCCTGTGAGACGATTTTCTGCTGCTTGATCAACTTTATTAGTGAAAAATACACTGCTCTGTGGGTTCTACTTTTCCTTCTTGGGTTTCTTTTGTGTTCATACTTTAAGATGCTTGTCACTGGTCATCATTAATTGTCCACGTGTAATGCTACACGTGAAGGGGAGAATGGTACCTTATTCTATATCTACTCAAGATGTGCTGATAGATATTATTTGAGAAGATCTTTGTCCTCAACTTATGGCATTCTACAACGATATCATTACATGTCTTTACCTATATTGTCCTCCTAACTACTTGGTCTGTAGTAACCCATACTACCTTACCTACTTGGTCCGCAGTAACCCATACTGTCTTTTACCTTACCTACTTGGTCCGCAGTAACCCATACTGTCTTTTACCTTATCTATTTGGTCAATAGTAACCCATACTACCTTACCTACTTGGTCCACAGTAACCTATACTGTCTTTTACCTACCTACTTGGTCCACAGTAATCAATATTGCCTTCTACCTACCTATACTTTGCCTATTACTTGCCTTCTTGTGAAGCATTTATATGGACATTGGAGTTGTAATTTTGAAGATTTAGTATGGATATTTCTCCCTACTACCGGCATTATGTGGATGGTATCTTTGATCCTGCTATACTTATGGACATTGGAGTTGCAATGTTGAAGATTTAGTGTGGATATTTCTCCTACTACCGGCATTATATGGATAGTATCTTTGATCCTGTTATACTTATGGATTTTGTTCATCTTCAACATCGTCAATTGTTTTTATTATTGGATGGTTCTATTGACGTGAAGAATTAAAGTTTTTTTTTTAAGTTGGTGTTGATTATCTCCTGGGTGAAGTTTTCTCAGTGTTTATTGACATCTGTCATTGCTACACAATTCAAGATTGGTGCTGCCTTTCAAGTTTATTCTTATTGTGCAAGCTGAAGTTTTCTTTGTGTACACTCCAGCTTGAGGGGGAGTGTTGAAGTATATGCAAGTTTGTACTATTTTACTGTTCATGTTACTGTTCACGTGAACAGTAAAAGCGTGTTTACTGTTCACGTGAACAGTAAAAACTGCATAGTTTCTATTTCTAATGTAGAAGTCTTGCTACATAAGTTTTGGGAGTTTTTAGAAAGCATAGTTTCTATTTTGGTGGTAGTTTCTATTTTCAGAATTTTCTATTTTAGGAGCTAGGAAGTTACTAAAGTTGTAATTTTTTGTTTCCTTTTTCTAGAGGACAATTACTTGTCTCTCAAGTTGTATTAGATTCATTAGAAGCTATAAGTAAAAGGGCTCTGTGATTCTAGACTCTTAAGCAAGAATCACAGGCCTTTTCTACGGGTTCTTCATCTCTCTTCTCTTCTTCTTTTTCTCTCTTTTCTTTGTTCAAGTTCAACTGTTGTTTTGATTATTTAATGCTTGTTTTCTAACAAGTACAGCTAGTCAGGTGATGGCTATAGTCATTTTCTTTACTCTCTTCCTTTCAACTGATTATGTGAACATAAAATAGTGGCAACTTCTCCAGTCCCAGTTCAATGGTAATGAAATTAATACATTAAACAGAAAAGGCTGGGTAAGCTGCTAGCACCTTATGACGATCTCTCCCCCCTTTGAGGGTTAAGGGGGTCATTTTAGAAAAGCAAGGGAGGAAGGAGATAATAGATTTATAGGGGGCTAGGCCAGCTTACAGAATCACCACTATCAATACCCGTCCCTCTCCCTGAATTAGATGCTTCCTTCTCACATTTCTAGCTATGTTCCCAAATTTTTAGAAAATCTTCCAAGTCCTTCCATACCTCAAATGTCATGTTGTGTGAAGAAGGCACCCACTCCTCTTCAATCCGTTTCTCAAACATTTTCTCATCAGCAGTAGGTGGGATTCGAATGTCAAAACCTGCTTCAGCTTCAGATGGCTGCAGATTCATAACAAACCCCTGACGGAAGGAATACCAGCGGTCATATCGGAAAGGTATACTAAAATCAGAAAGAAAAAGCTTGCAGGGTGGGGGTTGCTTAATAATCTGTTGTTGGTTTTATGGAGTGCTTTTTCTGAACTTTGGGGCCATGGGGAATGCCAAGCCCTTGATAAAAAAATAAGGCTACACTGCTATCCAATGGAAGTGGCAGGGGTTACATGTTGGGCCAAGAGAAAATAGTCTCCAACTGAAACAAATTCCACAATTCCTTTTAGAAATGGCACTTTTGCATGCCCCGGGCAAAAAGAAAATTTGTAATTGTGTATGACTCCTCCCAGGCATGATTACTCATTGTTCAGTTCAATATACACCTGTAAGTTGAGGTTTCATCCTCAGTGAAATTACCCCTTCTTTTTGCTCATCCTTAAACTGCTTGTATACTAATGTCTTCCCTTGTTTCAATGCTTCCTGTTTTGTTCATTGCATGGTTTTCACCTACTAAATATAAGCTTGAAAAAGGATAACTTCCTAAATCATCTCCTGAGTTTGATCAGTAATAATTAAAGTTGACAGATAGCTGTGGTTAGAGTACAATCAAAATATTGTTTCTGAGAAGCTGTAAGGTACAACACAAATAATTTGTCTTCTTCTTAAATTGAATTTTAGGGAATAACCATAAACAAATTGATTTACAATCAGATCCAGATCTGTCCAGATTCTATTTTGGGAACTAACACACAATCCAAATTTTCTTGAAAGGCAAAAAAATTTTGAATTAACAAAGAAAGGAAAAGGGAAGGGAGAGATACCCCTCGTTGAACATGCACTGTGGGTGTTACCCATGGTCATTATTTAGCATTTTAGCCTATCTTAAAAGGGAGCAACAATTAGGTTGTTCGGCCCTGCTACTCCACTTTCCACTCCCCAACTGGATTGAAAGAAAACCCATTACTTCCCCGAGCTTGGTACAATTAGAAAATGCACTTTTTACATTTTACGGCAAAACCTCCACCAGCCCAACTGTTATGAAAGGAACATAATGAATTATTTTAACTCCCTATGTTAACGCCTTTCACTTATTGAAATCCCTTGATCCGCCTCCAGTTAGAATGTTGCATCCTTCTTTGTAGTCTGACCCAGAAACCCGTGGTAATACAGAATACTAAGAGTTCATCCTGAATCAAACCTCACTTGCAAATTGAAATCTACGATCAGAAAAATAAACTCATATTCCATGAAAAAGTTCAAGCTAATCCTATCATGTCGACTGCATCAACAAATCCCCAAGCCTCCCACCTTATTCCCACACACCAAGACCTGAAAATGCCACTTGAGCTAACTACGGAGACAGCAAAACTTATGCTAAGAACCAACCAAATCTCACCAAAGATTGATAGAATTCAATGAAAAAATGTATCAACACTATAGTGGAAAGAAAGGAAAACATCGGTGCAGCGATTTTTCTTTTTTAAAATCTTTTTAAATAATTGATAAGTACCATATTATTGTAACTATATATAGAACTAAAATGCAGAGCATTTAGAAATCCCTTTACAGATTCTAACTTAAGCTCTTTTATGGAAACATTTTAGGTTTTCACATTCATATTTCGATATAGGATTATGTACACAATATTGGAATGAACTCTCTAAGTTGTAACGTTTTTATCGAGAACATGGATTTCGGAAGAGAAATCTCAATGCACGAGAAATATAGAAAAGTATTCCAGACAGAATTTCAGCTTCTCCAATAAATTCAAATACGAAATATGAAAAGAAGAAACATATTATTTGATAGAACAATTTCTTAGAAATCAGAGCAACCAGTTATTGACTAAGATTGAGGAATTGTACACGAAGTTTGTCAGATTAAATAGGATATCAAGTGTTCCAATTCAATTAAAATTCTCATGCAGGTAAGTCCAATTTGAATTCTATGCACTACCAAGAATGCCAATATCTATTAGATGATATCTCAAATCACTTCAGCTTTAGTAATAGGCAAAAACTTGTTATGGGATTTATAGGGCAATGAGGCTATGATCAGAGTGAGAGCCACCTATGAGACGGCAGCAGAAGCGTGGTGGTCCTTATGAAACCATTTAGGATTAGACCTTGATTGACAAATACTGATCTAATGAGTCTTTTTCAAAATCTGTTATCCTAACAATCTTTCATAATTGTCAGTGAACTATTGCACCAAGACAAACTAATAGCTAATTCAGGACAGAAATATTGTTGTTACCAAAGAATTAGTTTGTCCCTTCTCTCCTCTTTGGGTAATTCATCCAAAAAAAATAGCTAATTCATTAGCTTACCGTTGGAGATGGCGTGCCAGTCTTCAGGGAGACCATATTTACTGATATGACCTCACCTGCTTCCTTCGAACCCGCCTTCACCATGTCAAATTAGGCAGCCCGGAATCTCATCACACTCTCGATGCTCTTCATGAGGTTCTCCATTGCACTATTGTCGTAAAGTTTTGATCCATGACCAGGGGAACTAGTAGCCTTGATCACAAGCCACCACGGGCTCCTCTCCGCCAAGAAAACGCGGTAATTTTCATTCGAGGATGCCAATCCTGTCAGAGTTCACAATCAAAAAATTGAACCCTAGTTCTTTAAAATTCGAACTGATCTTACCTTCATCAAGAACGATGCCGACGTTCATTTTCTTGAATTCTTCCGACTCGGCTAATTTCTCAGCCCCCATCATGGCCGCCTATTTCCTCGTCTGGAACGAACGGAACGTAAACAGTCCTAATCGGTTGAATCCCAGATTTCTTCAATCGGCGTACGGCTTCCAAGTATTGCATGCCAACACACTTCATGTCCTGCGATCCTCTAGCATAGATATTTCCAGCCTCATTGATGTAAGCATCAAAAGGAGCATGAAGCCATTTATGGTGCTCGGCAGGTACCACGTCCGTATGGGAATCACGAAGAATGGAAGGAAGATCAGGGTTTGTACTAGGCCATTTCAAGAGAACAACAGGCATGCCCTTGACGAATTCAAGGGATTGCGATTCGAGGCCGATAGCTTTGGCTTCAGAGAGGATGAAATCGGCAGCTGCATGGTAGTCAGGGTTAGGGTGAGCTGTGTTAATTTGAAGATACTTCTGGAATCTTGAAATTATCGCCGATGAATCCTCTGGCAACGAAACAACTACTCTCGATGTGAAAAAGAAGCAGAAGAGAATGAAAATTCGAAACCTACGAATTGAAGATAGAGTGCAAGTTCTATAAATTCCCACCATTTTTCTCACGAGAGAGGTCACCGAAGAGCGGCGAAGTGGCACTGAGCTTTCAAGAGCTGAACTCTTGGTCAAGAAGAACGAGAATTACAGAGACCAAACCCACCAAAATGGCGTGGAACCGAGCAAAGCTTTGGTGGGCCCGTTGCTATATCACCATCCAAAGTGACGCTGCGCTTGGGTCAGTTTTGTCAAATTTCAGAATATTCAAACCGATGATGTAAATTGGCTATCATTTTACCTCATACCTCATTATGATCAAGGAGTAGAATAGGACTGTTTGCTATTGGAGAGAAGCCAATTGCTTGAAATCCTGTTTTTGTGTAGTATCGAGCATCTGTTGAGGCTGTTTAAGCTCTGGATTGCCAAGTTTTCCATTTGCTTTCTTTACTGTTACGTGTAAAAGTTCCCACCATGGATTAGAACATATCTCTAGCAAGTGAGGAGTGAGGACTAGCTTCCCAAAGTTATCGAGAGTGGAAGCCTTGCTTTTGAACTGTCCCAAGCAAACGTGTTTAGAATCGAAAAATGCATTTCCCAAAACACAAAACTAACAATTTTGACGCTTCTGATCTTACTATGGGTATATGACACTCATGAAGGATTGCAAAAACTATATTAGTAGTGATTAGAAGTTGTACATTATAGATGGGGGAAGCAATTTTCTTTCACTCTTTTTCTTTCAGCTGAACTTCTTGATGCAAAAAATATTTGCAACTGCTCCAAGTGCCAATTTAATTGCAATGAAAAATAATAAATGAAAGGTTTTGGACCTTATGAGATTTGGTCTATTTCGCTTTTAGTCTAAAAAAACTAAGACTTTTGAATCTGCTACTTTATAAAAGGAAAACCTCCAACACTTGTGGCACGTATTTTCTTAGACCAAAATACTCCTCCTAAATAGACATGAACCTTCTCAAAAAGCCCATTTTCGCATCCAATGTAACTTCTCATGGAACTCACCCTTTAAAAACATTACACCCCTTAAAACTCAGATTTCGGTATTCTCTTCCACTAGACAAAATCATACTACTATATCATATCATACTATCATACTATTATATCATACTACTATATAAATCATAAACTTGAGACAATTGTGGTATGTATTTTAATTGACCAAAATACCCTCCTTGAATAGGCATGCACCCGTTCATAATACTCAACAACTACCAAAAAAATGAGACTTCAATTTAGTTATGATATAATTTTTCAATTTTCATAATATCAAAATACCTTCGACTAACAATGACATACCTTTTCCACATTAGCTGTATCGTTTGAATCCCCTGGAACTCGTACCCCAAAATGAACCCGTTTGAAACCCAGACGTAGGCTCCAGAACTCTCAAAACAATCCCATGAAGGAAAGCAAACATCGCCTCCGGAAAAACAATCTCCAATGACGCATGCCTTCGAAATTGGTCGAACCCTGATCAACAAGACTCTCTCAGGAAGGTTGGATTTTTTTCTTTTCCCTATTGATATTGATGGACGGGCATGATTTGTTATCAATATTTGCAGTTTTCCTTTCATTCCTTTATGTTGTTCTGGTTTGTTTCCCATTTAATTAAAAGTTAGCACAAAGAAATACTTCGTTTTGTTTCTGCTAAATTTGAAGAATGTGGGTTTCCTTTACAGGTCCTTCGAGTGGATAAAACTGACGACCTTCTGAGCGGTTCAAGAAATTCCTGATTTTTATCTTGAAATTTGTAGAGCTTGTGCACTTGCAGAGATACGTAGTTGAATTCTTCACTCTCATACTCGAATCTGGGGCAAGTTTCGTGAAACATATTTGAAGAAACACAGAGATTTCATTTCCCTTGAATCCTCGTTTGGAGTGCTGGTGTCATCCCTCGATGCAGTGTTCTTTTGTGGCCGGCGGCGATTGCTCTCTGCTTCTCCTCCGATAATGAGAGGTGAATCTTCTTGTTCTCATCCCCTTCCTCGATCTCCAATTTTTTATTCTCTTCCTGTTGAGGAATCTTTTGTTCGGGAAGAAAATTTGGAGGAGCTCTTAGATCATCAGGAGGATCTGGTATTGGTTGGCAAGGTTTCAGATGGGAGACCTTTCAGAAGGCAAGTGATCTCCAATGGATTAGTGAAGCCAAGGCATTTGATCCATGGAGTGAATGTGGAGCAGATTTCTCAGAATTGTGTTACCCTTCATTTTAATCATCAATTAATTTGTAGAATGTCTTATACGGCCGTGGACTGTCACTAGGAATTTGATTGTTTTGGATCCGTGGTCAAGTTTGGAGAGTCAACAATTCATCGTCACTGCTGTTTGGGTTGCAAATCCATGATGCGCTTTCGAATCTCTTAATTTGAGATGGGTTTTGATTGCCCGGTGCCCGGTGGCGTACTATATTATGGAAATTTGCCCAAATGGTCACAAAGGAAACAGTGTGAGAACTAAGTCCTTCATATGTCTTCTTCTCCTCCCTCTTTTTTCCCCTCTGTAAACAGTTCTTCATATGTTGAAGACTCTGGCTATGGTTTGTGATCAAATGCCCCACCTGTGCTTCAATTCTCTAATTAGAAACCCATAGGATTGTGTTAAAAAGGGATCAAACCTGCTCCAGGATGGGGACATAGAAGAAAGATGTGGTCTGAATTGGCCTCATCATCATGACCAAAAGCATGTAAGGTTGGTATTTCACGACTGTCTCATTGAGTAGAAATAGAGTGCGAAGTCTTCTATGAATACTTTTTCATACGAAGTGAGCAATTTTTGGTGGAACCGGAAGGTGTCGGAGATGTAACCATATTTTTTTAATTTTATCACAAGCTGGAGCTCTCTTTCTCTCTCTTTGTTCGAAAGTATTGTATGCTGAGGATACAAAGACCAAAAACACCATGTCAAGTATGCTCGCACACGATCCTACGATCAAGAATCAGAGGTAAAACCTACATAAACAAGTAGCGGACACCCAAACGAGGTATCTGAATCGTTTCTTATACATTTACGTTCATTATTTGCTTTGCAATTAGCCAGAGCCTTGTGATAAGTTCATTTGTTGACTTAGCCTTGTGATAAATTCATCACTAAGTTATAAGGTTTTTATCGAGAACATGGATTTCAGCTTCTCCAATAAATTCAAATTCAAAATATGAAAAGAAGAAACAAATTATTTGATAGAATAATTTCTTAGAAACAAGAGAAACCGATTCATCGACTAAGATTGAGGAATTGTATATGAAGTTCCGTAGATTAAATAGGATATCTCAATTAAAATTCTCATGCGAGTAAATCGAATTTGAATTCTATGCACTACCAAAAAAATGCCAATATCTATTAGATGATATCTCAAACCACTTCACTTCAGTAATATGCAAAAACTTGTTACACGATTTATAGGGCAATGAAGCTATGATCAAAGTGAGAGCCACCTATGAGACGGTAGCGAAGCGTGGTGGTGCTTATGAAACCATTTAGGAGTAGATTTTGATTGACAAATACTGATCTAGTGAGTCTTTTTCAAAAATAGCTAATTCATTAGCTTACCGTTGGAGATGGTGTGCCAGCCTTCAGGGAGATCATATTCGCTGATATGACCTCGCACCTTCATTCAAACCCCGTCTTCACCACGTCAAATTGGGCAGCCCGGAACCTCATCACACTCTCGATGCAGGTTCTCCATTGCACTATTGTCGTAAAGTTTTGATCAATGACCAGGGGAACCAGTAGCCTTGATCACAAGCCACCATGGGCTCCTCTCCGCAAGAAAACGCGGTAATTTTCATTCGAGGATGCCGATCTGTGTCGAGTTCACAATCAAAAAATTGAAACCTAATTCTATAAAATTCGAACCGATCTTAGCTTCATCAAGAACGATGCCGACGTTCATTTTCTTGAATTCTTCCGACTTCGGCTAATTTCTCAGCCCCATCATGGCAGCCTATTTCCTCGCCCTGGAACGAACGAAACGTAAACAGCCCTAATCGGTAGAAACCCAGATTTCTTCAATCGGCATATGTTTTCAAGGTATTGCATGCCAACACACTTCATCTCCTGCGATCCTCTTGGATAGATATTTCCAGCCTCATCGATGTGAGCATCAAAAGGAGCATGAACCCATTTATGGTGCTTGGCAGGTACCACGTCCGTATGGCGGTATGGGAATACAGAAGAATGGGAGTAAGATCAGGGTTTGCACCAGGCCATTTCAAGAGAGCAACAGGCATGCCCTTGACGAATTCAAGGGATTGCGATTCGAGGCCGATAGCTTTGGCTTCAGAGAGGATGAAATCGGCAGCTGCATGGTAGTCAGGGTAAGGGCTGAGCAGATTTTGGACGCATCAGTAGTAATTGGCGTTTGGGAACCATGAACTTTGAGTGGCAAGGATGACTCGTGAAACTAAATGGGGATCCGACCTTGCTGCGATTGGAAACAACATTGAAAAGTGTGCTACATTCTATTCAAGCAAGCGGTGATGGCTACTGGCTGCAGCCTCAACATCCTGACAGAGATGATATAGAGGTACACTAGAGTACAACAGTATCAAATTTATTAATTGACTTTGCTCAACTATTTGCTGAACCAACTGAACTGCCACCAAGAAGGAAGCAAGACCACCGGATACGGCTAGCCGAGAAAAGTAACCCACCTAATATTCAACCCTATCGTTACCCACACTCTCAAAAAAATGAGATCGAAAGGTTGGTACAGAAATGTTAACGAGGGATTGGTACGGCCTAGTGTGAGTCCTTACTCCAGTCCAATATTGTTGGTTCGAAAGAAGGATGGCGGATGGCGTTTCTGCATGGATTATCGTGCCCTGAATAAACTCACAGTTCCTGACAAGTTCCCATTCTCGCAATTGACGAACTGTTGGACGAGTTGGGCGGAGCCATAGTGTTCACCAAACTTGATCTGAGAGCAGGATACCACCAGATCAAAATGGCGGAAGGTGATGAGGAAAAGACGGCTTTTCATACCCATGATGGGCATTACAAGTTCCTGGTGATGCCATTTGGGCTTTCGAATGCTCTAGCCACATTTCAATCACTCATGAATGAGGTATTTCGGGAACATTTGCGAAAATTTATTTTGGTGTTCTTTGTCGATATCTTAGTGTATAGCAGGACCATGGAGGAACATGTGGGTTATTTGCGAACCACCTTTATACTTCTCACATAGCACCACCTCGTTGTCAACCGGAAAAAAAAATGCATGTTTGGGGTTGCTACACTGGAGCATTTAGGGCATATCATATCTAAAGACGGAATTGTTGTAGATCCATGAAAGATCAAGTGCATGGTGGAATGGCCCCAACCTTCCAATCTTAAAACCTTGCAAGGGTTTTTAGGTTTAACCGAGTATTACCGAAGATTCGTCAAAGACTATGTAAAGATTGCCGCTCCGCTTACTAACTTATTGAGGATGATGCATTTCAGTGGAGTAAAGAGGCAACAACGGTGTTTAACGCCCTCAAGACAGCAATGACAACCGTTCCGGTATTGATTATGCCGGATTTCACAAAGGAGGTTTTGGTGGGCCGATGCTCGGGTTTGGGCTTGGTGCGGTTTTGATGCAAGATGGCCACCACCCCATTGCCTACTTTGGAGCCAAGTGTTGTCCCCTCGCGCACAAACCAAGTCGGTCTATGAGAAAGAACTAATGGCAATTGTGCTAGCTATCCATAAATGGCGTCACTACTTGATGGGGAGACATTTCAAAGTACCAAGTAATCAAAAGAGTTTGAAATATTTGTTGGAACAACGCATTGTGTCCTCTGATCAACAAAAGTGGGTCTTAAAGCTTTTTGGGATTTGATTTTGAGATATTATCCTGTCCAGGTAGTGGAAACAAAGCCGCCGACGCTCTCTCGCGACGGTCGGAGGAAGAAAGAAGCTTCTCTCTATGACAACAGCAACTTGGCGGAAAGTGAGGGTTTAGATGCGGCTATTCATGCCTCAAAGCATTACGAGAAAATTATTCAGGGCCTCTTGTGAAAGGATCCCAAGACTATCCTAACTATCATCTCCAACAAGGAACATTACTCTATAAAACGGGTTAGTCATCCTTTGAAG
>NW_028291293.1:0-77500 GCF_041222555.1 Hakea prostrata
CCTCTTGGGATCCTTTCCGGTATCCTTCACACTAGAGTCGGTGTATCCGACTCTCTCAAATACGAAATCACCAACCCTATTGGTCATCCACAAATAGTAGACGAGAAGCTCTCACGTCCTCTCATGGATATGACTCACCGGTCTCGAGCGCCAGTGAGCCCAAGTCTAGCTATTTGCAACCCTACCAATAAATGGCCCCTTTCGGGTATCCGCAATATGATTTATGTCCTCTCATGGATATAACTCACCAGTCTCAATGCCCTTCCGATTCGGGTTTGATACAACAAGGACATCCTAGCCAACACCATTAGACAAGTCCTATGTATGTCATCCAATAATCCGGAAAAACATCGATGCGCATCTTCGGAGAACATCCCATACTATTCCCTCCGATGTCGAAGGACAGAAATGTCAAAAGGACATTCCCCAATCCCAAATCATACTTATCCAATCACATTCTCAATTTCACCATTTCATACATACATGATACTTCATCATAATGAAACATGAGTCATAACATCACATGATCAATCATATATGAAATTGACAAGAAATAATAATCATGATAAGTAAGAGTATATAAAAATGATACTCCTTGTCATAAGGTACCTACAGTAATCATATGATGTCTAAATACAACCAATAAGCTAAGCCTATTAAGTTGTCAACATCAAAGTAATAATCACATAGTCTATGCATTTATGGTGATAACTATCCTTACCTTGAGTTGCGATGATGATAATCCAATAATCTCAAAAGAATGATCCAAATATGGTATTAAGACCCTAGACAAACATAAATGAAAGATTAGAAAAGAAATCAGGAAAATCAGAGGTTGAGCGGATCAAATCGGCGAAGCACATAGTTCAGCAATCAATTGGTTGACTGACTTGGTCGCAATCGACCAAGTGAACAGTGCGGGGTTGAATAGTGAAATTTGATCCGAAACCTAGCTTTCAGGGCTCGGATCGATCCGAAACTTGGAGGGATTGATTGTAACAGTATAAGAACACTATCTAGTAAGTAATTAGCATAATCTAAAGGTTTAATTAGGAATCCCCAAATTGAAACTGTGAAATCCAGCTCAAACCTAGCCGGGGCACCCTATCCGTTCTGCGGTAAAGAAGGTTTAGTTTAAATGTTTGACCTTAAAGTTG
Source organism: Hakea prostrata (assembly GCF_041222555.1). Classification (NCBI taxonomy): domain Eukaryota; kingdom Viridiplantae; phylum Streptophyta; class Magnoliopsida; order Proteales; family Proteaceae; genus Hakea; species Hakea prostrata. Next base: position 1,158 of record NW_028291293.1, read on the forward strand.
GACCTTGATTTGATCTTAGCTTGTTGCTTGTAGACCCTTTTGGTTGATGATTTGGTTTCGGAACCCAAGCCCATGGACATTGTCGATGATGCCCCTCACTTGAGAGCATTGTCAGTGTTAGTTTTGAATCTGCGCACCGAAGAGGGGTGAATTAGTTGAAATACCTAATGAACTCTTCTGCTCAATCCAAATATATTTCCCGAAACTAGACTTCTTGATGGACTTGTAGGAGAAAACCTCACTCAATTTGACCCCATATAACCTTCCAAATTCCTGTCCGAAGTTGCTGAACTATGTCTGGCAAATCCTGCTTGCGCATCGAAGAAGGTGAACTTAGTTGGTGGACCTAATGAACTCTAATTCTTGATCTAAAAGTATTTCTGGAAACTAGACTTCTTGATTGACTCGTAGAAGAAAACCTCACTAAATTTTACCTTGTATAGCCCTCTGAATCCCTGTTTGAACCTTGCTGTCCTGATTGGTCGACTCATTGGTCGACTAGTCCAGCAAACCAATCAATCGACCAATTGGTTCTGAATTTACCAATTTGGTCCTGTCTCCTCTATTTAAGTCAAATCTTGGGAATAATCCGCCTCCTATGCCTCCTAAGCCTCTGGAACGAGTTAGAACCCTAATCTAATCAATTCCCTTGCATTCCTTGGTGATCTCTCATAAGACTTGAAGAAATCTTCATCCTCCTGCAGCAAAGGTATATGTATACTCACTCTTTCTTCTATCTCTGATTTTCTTTCTTTAATTCTGTTCTTAGTTGAGATCAGGAAGAGGACGCTGCACTCTTGCAACCATCCATTCCATGATCTCATCTTGTTCCTTGAGATCTATGATCATCATCATAATCTCAACCCCAGCCAGTTGAATTCTTGAAACCCTAATCTTGAAACCCTAACCTTTGAAACCCTAACTTTGTGTGGTCATCATGAGAACCTTTTTGGTAACCCCCATATGAGGGAAACCTCATGGGTCATATTTATGTTAATCTAAATTTGACCTTCTATGATTCTTCTTGTTGTAATTGACCCATCATCAATTCCCTCCCTCCTGTGATCTCAACCTTTTTCCTGCAAGCCAAAAAAGGTGAAACCCTAACTTCTTGGATCAAACCAAGAACCCTTAGTTTGATCTTGTTAACCTCCAATCAATGTGTTTCCCTTACTAGAATTGTAACCTATCAATCTTTAATTTTTATCCTTGATCACACTATATTTTCTTCATGATCCATGTTTAACCTAATTAGGATTTCTAATTATTTTTTCTTCGTTCTTGTTCTTGATTGTGATCAGGAAAAAGATGATGCATCCTTGCAACCATCTATTCCATGATCTCATTCTATTCTTTGAGATCTATGATCATCATCATGATCTTAACCCAAGCCAAATAAATTCCTTAAAACCCTAATCTTTTTATGATGTTTCTGGAAACCTTTTGTAACCTCCCATGTGAGGGAAACCTCATGGGCAATGTCTCTATTAACCTAAACTAGATTTCCTATGATTTCTTGTTATTTTCTTGATAACAATCATTCCCTCTCTTTCCATGATCATAACCTTTTTATGGGAACCATAAGGTAGAAACCCTAGTTTCTTGGGTCAAATCAAGAACACATATTTTGACCATGACTTGATGATTTTATCTTCCCATATGATTCTAATACATCCTAGGAAGTTCCCCTTCGAATTTCGGATCAATCCGACTTCAAACGAAGAAGTTATGGCGAAAACAGTTTTCACTATCCCGTACTGACTCGATTGGTCGACTGATTGGTCGACTGGGTTAGTAGACCAATCAATCGACCAATGAAGACAGTAGCTTCAATTTTCGCTCAGTTTGATTTGTTTCTCTCTGATCTTTTAGGTATCTTTCCTAACGTTGTATTTATGTTTGTTAGGGGTTTATTTGCCATGTTTGGAGCCTCTCTCTTTGATCTTTGGATTATCTTCGGCGATAATCAAGGTAAGGACAGTTAATTCCTTAACTACATAGATTGCTTGTTCTCTAGTTTCTACTTTATGAAACTATGAGATTACCTACTGTTGTTGTATTTTAATTCTGATCTCCTACTGAGGGAACAGTAGCACTTGTTTATATTGTCTTTCTTTTATTCATGATATATGAATTACTTATTATTGCCTAATCTGATTTTTTGCTTTTACATTCTCTTGTATATGATGAACTGCTGGTTGTGTATGTCATGACTGTTCTGAGAATGTGTTTGCTTATGTTTGGTTTGGGATTGGGGAGTATCCTTTTGATGCTTCTGTCCTTGGACATCGGAGGGAATAGTATGGGATGTTCTCCGAAGATGCCCATCGACGCTTTCCCGAATCATTGGTTGTCATACCTAGGGATGTCTAGCAGTGTTTGGCTAGGATATACCCCTGTTATATCAGACCCGATTCGGAAGGGTATTGCGACCGAACGACCCGTGGTAGCAATGGGGATTCACGGGCGCTCAAGACCGGTGGGTTATATCCGTGAGAGGACATGAGAGCTTCCCGTTTACCATATGTGGATACCCAATAGGGTTGATGAGTCCGGTGAGTAATATCCGTGACTCTAGTGGAAAGGATACCGGAAAGGATCCCGAGAGGGGAGGAATGGAAGTATCTGAACCTGAGTTGATGTAACTGACTAGATGACTTGCATTGGGCTAGGCTTTTCCCTGACATGCGCCGGTACTTATGCCAAATGGTTGTGAGAGAGTGTGTTGACTTAACCCCCTACCATGGTTTGTTCGAGAGGGATGTAGGACCCATTACCAACCGGCTGCCCAAGATACCTTAAATGGTTGAGGGAACCCAAGATATCTTATATGGTTGAGGGTGTGAGCGGACTTTCCTTAAGAAGTACGGTGCTATGACTTAAAGCATGTCTACCATAGAGACCAGCATACATAGAGTTAGATGCATACATACATTACTTGTTTCATATTGCATTGCATCTTGTTATGGTTTGCTTCCATGTTATTTATGTTGTTATGGATTAATGGATTAACTTGCCTTATTGAGTTTCTTTCGAAACTCATTCCTTTTTGTTGTACAATCTGTTGTTAGACTTCTCTACAGGTTCGGATTTCTTTGACGGCCCATATAAGGAAGCGCAAGGTGAAGAAGATGAAGACTGAAGGAGAAGAAAAGCTGACTAAACATGTGGATTAGATTTCTCTATATTCTTCTAGACTTATCTTTTACTTTACTTGTATTAGCTTAGAGCTTTATTCAGATTTCGATCTACCTTCCACATGTATTTGTAGGGTATATTTCCGCTATACTCTAAAGTTGTCTTTTGAACTGGTATCTTGTTATTCCGCACTCTGATATTCTATAGTGATCCTTCTGAGATCCTTTCTTGACTTTTATTATAGATTACTTGAACATTATGATTTGTTCTTGCTTTTGATTATGTTATTGTGCAAAATGGATATGATCGTTCCTAAACTTGATCTTTTGGGCTGTGGATCACACTCTCGGGTATGCCAGTTAGGGTACCGGCTGGGAGGATGTGACAGAAACCCTAAGTTTTAAAGACAATAATCTTAGCATCAATTGAAATCAAACGAAATTGCAAGGGAAAATAGGGAATTAGCTAGGGGAATTGATAAGCAATAGATTACAATCAAATGCTAGCATAGAAATCATACTTAGCATGCTTCATACCTCAGTTTAGGACAAGAATGCAAGATGCTAAGAAGAGAATTAAAGAAATGCATATGCAAGAATCAAAATGGGAGTATAACATAGGCAAGAATGGAAAGAGATCATGCATATGTAAAGAATGAACACTTGGAGTGGTGGTTGCAAGGTTGCAGCACCAACTCCAAAGTTACAACAGCAGGAAGAAGAAGAGAAAAGAGTAGAATAGAGAGCAAGAGAGAGGAATCATACCTTGCAGATGCTAATGGAGACAAGAGGCAATGATTGGCCATGATTTGAATGGAATAATCTTCACCACTACCAAGGAAGTGCTTTGGGAAGCTCTCCCCTCGTTCTCAGCAAGCTAGAAGTGTAAAATAGGGTTCAAGACATGAGGCTCACTTAAGTAGAGAAGAGAATATCCAAAAAGCATATTTTACTTAGATTTGGGAATCCTTTGGTCGACTGGCTTGGTCGACTGACCCAGTCGACCAAGCAGTGACAGCAAGCTTGATCAGGGAATTGAAGGGCTAGAATGATCCAAATTGAGGTGGGTTTTCTCCTACAAGTCAATTAACAAGTCTAGATTAGAGAAATACCTTCGAAACAAGACTGGAAGCACATCAAGTACTTCAACTAAGTTTCCCTTCTTCTAAGTGTAGTTTCTCACCGAACACTGACAATGTATCCAAGTAAGGGGCATCACTGTCAATATCCATGGGCTCAGAATCTAGCACCAAATCTTCAACTAAGAGGGCCCACAAGTCTCTCCTTCTTCTACTCCGGGTCTTCAGACCTACAAACATCAAGGGTTCCGGGTCAGGGTCAGGGTTAGAATAGGGCTGGGTTCCACACTTGGGCCTATAGCCAACTTAGGGAAAGGTCCGAACTGACTTTCTAGGGTCTTGTAAACCTATCCACATTGAACTCTGGGTCCCACTTATCGGTCTAATATCCACAGGTCACTTCTTTATCCCAAAACAGACAGGGTGTCCAGGCTAGGTTTAGGGCTGGATTTCACAATATAGGCTCACCTATATAAACCCAACACTTGCTATTCTATGGGGGGGGGGGGAACCTATTACATTATTCACTAATGCTGTTAACTTAAGCTTTGTGACTAACCAAGTCCGGAGCTTCTCTTTAGTTTTGTTCTTAACTTATTGGAGGCAGCTTCCCATCCTACCATAGGTCGGCCTGCACTAACATTTTTGCATGCTTAAGAACAGTAGAGCTACAAGGATAGTCAACTAGTTTTGGATGCAACACCTCTCAATACTACATTGTTTCTTGGATTTTGTTTTCTTCTGCAATGAAGAGTTCACAATTGCTCTCCCCTTGAGATGTTCATGGAGAAGCTTTTGAGTAGCTTGGCTTTGAAGAGGTCATTTGTTCTTCGCGATTCTGTGAGACTGCCATAACCCATAAGTAGGGGCAAGTAGGCTGGTAGGATGAGGGGAGGACTTTGGCCCAAGTCAATTTCAAGAGGATCTGGTGGGTTATTTGGTAAAGGGCTTGAATTAGGCTACATTTGGGCTGGGTTGGTCTTGGCTTGTAAGGGTTGGGCCAAGTATAAATTTGCATTTACTAGTTTGGACCAAAGGAGGGAAATAATGGGTTGTGGGCAAACGATGTGTTGTATTAAATGGCTTGTGGGCTTTTGGGAGTACAGCTAATTAAAATTACTTAGAGGGTAAAAAAAAGATTTAGATCCTCCCCGACGAGTGTGGATCATCTTCCCTTCAGGGGAGCTCTCTGTGCTCCTTAATGCTGTTACAACCACAAATCATGCGGGGTCCACAAGTATAAAATAATAAAACATAAAAATAAAAAAATAAAAACCCATCACCCAAACCTTGTGGGCCCTCTTGTAATTTGTGGTCAATAGCCGTCAGGGGAGCTGATCCGAACTCCTCCCCGACACCCCCCCCCAAAAAAAAAAAAAAAAAAAAAAAAGAGAGGGAGGGAGGGAGGGCAATGCAGCTGATGGGTAGAGGTCCAGATTCAGCTACTTAATAGCTTTGTTAATGCTACTTAGGTTTGCTGATGCTAGATCCTCTATTTCACATTTTTCTACCATATATTAAGAAGGGTGGTTACTGGGACTAGCTCTAACTATTTTTTGTAAAGATTAAGATCTAGCTCTTAATGCTGTGGTGGAAAGGTGTGACTGAAATGGAGACATCTACCTAACGGGTAGAGGATCCTAATTCTAGTTAGACAAGATATTTCCACATCTATCTTGGCATGAAAGAATCAGTTTGGATCACTTCTAGGTGGCTGTGACTGGTTGAAATTTAAAGAATATGGGTGGAAAGAGAATTTTCATGATCATGATTGTATAATTTAATACTTAGTCTTTTTTTTGGTAATTAATTTAATATTTAGTCTTTGGTATTCACTAGTAACGGGTTGCATAACATATCTCATCAGTTTATTTATATTTTTATTTTTTATTCCAGACAGATTGGGGGGGGGGGGGGGGGGGAAGTGTTTTATCAATACTTTTTCAGGCATTTTTTTCTTTTCTTTTCAGAAAAAGGAATTTGATTGGGAAGTAAAATATGGTAACAATTTAAAGAGGGAGTAGGTAGAAAGAGAAGAATATTCGTAATCATGGTGTTATAACTTATTAATGCCCACACCCGCCTCACATGTTTTACCTAAAAGACTTTTTTTTTTTTTTTTTTTTTTTTTTTGGTTGCCAACCCTGGTTAGGGGTTCGATCCGCGTCGCACACCTAGCTGTGGTGGGTGAGTCTCCCAGCGGGGATTTTTTGCATCCACAAGGATTCGATACCAGAACCTTGTTTAAGGTGACCAAGCTGCTTACCACTTGGACCAACCCCCGTTGGTTTTTACCTAACAGCCTTTAACTCTTACATTTGTTAGCAAATTCTGACATACTTCTTTACTATTTGTTATTTTTTCTTCATTTTTCTGGATTGTTAGCAAATATTTGTTATAAATAATTGTATTACTACAATTACTAATAATAAATATCAAAATATTATATATTAAATATTTACATCATTTGTGGGTTTAATAATTGAAGTATATCTAAGAAATCTTCTCAGTTAAAAAGTAAGGAATGTGATCAAATTTGATTTGGTTTAATGTAAAAGTGAATTCTATAATTCATATTTGACCAGACATCAATATGCGTATTTGTCACCTGTTGATGCGTCAAAAATCTGCTCAGCCCTTGGATCTCCACGTGATGTCCTGCAAAACGAAAGCGTCAGATGTGGCCCGACCGCATCTAGTATGTTCAAATCAAATTTCCCCCAAATTTGAAATTTTCCCAAAAATTACGAAAATACCCTTTTGGCTCAAATCTTAAAATAGCACTAACTGGAATTGTCTCTTGTCTCTTTCACAGATACCCACTACGCGAGAGGGGGAGGGCGAGGACGAGGTAGAGGTCGTGGTCGCATTGTAGGTGCTCTTAGGGGCAGAGGTCGGGTTCCTTCGAGCCTAGACGGGAGGTTAGGAGACCGGACATGTTTGACACACCTCGGGCCGAGTTCCCGTACGAGGCCTACTTCAGCCATCGGAATATCGAGATGGGACGTCTACTTCACTTACGCCAGCTCGTAGCCTTTAGGATTCGGCGGAGATTCGACACATTGCGGTGGACTCATCTCTTCACCGAGGATCTGCCGGTATACCCCGGAACTAGTGAGGTTGTTCTTCAACAACCTTACCTACACAGAGGAGGCTCGAGGCCAAGGACATCCACTTAGACTTGTCCTCGGGGAGCAGGGTCTTCCGGACTCAGATTCGCTTCTCCACCCGGACACTGGCCGAGATCTTGCGGGTTCCTTACTATCCACAAGGAGGTGTGTGCGGATACCGCAGGAGCAGATCCGGACAGCCATCCGATGCCGTACGAGCTTCGCGAGATATGCTCTACGCTATGGGATAGCCGTCGATGCTTCACTCCGTGGACCAGCGGACGGATGACGGATTCTCGCACGGATTATCGGTCGCATAGTCGGCCGAAACATTATGCCGAAAGCCGGACATCACCATCGGGTCACGGTGATGGAGGCCTTAGTCATCTACCGCATCTACATGGGCTTCGAGATCGATCTCTCCTACATCATTCAGCAGGTCATGCTAGACTTAGTTCTGCGGCCTAGCATGCGGAACCTTTGCTATGGGAGGCTACCGACTTTGATCTTCGGGCATTTCGGGGTGAGTTTTGAGGATACACCGGTGGACACCTGGTTCACAGGGATACTCTATTGGGACTCGGACCATTCGCCGGATGAGACTACAGCGAGTCGGAGAGATCTCCGGTCCGGAGGGTGAGGATGATGATGAATCGGAGGATGAGGATCGGGGGTCGGGAGGATGGAGGAGAGGATATCGGTCCCGATAGTGATGATCAGGCCGGAGATGATGCATATATGCACGAGGCTGAGCTCGTGCATCACGAGTTTCCTTCATCACACTTCGAGGCGGTGGCCCTTCACATGCAGTTCCGGAGACTTCAGATCTTGGAGCACGAGATGAGATCGATGACTTCCATGCTAGAGAGGATGGAGGTCGGACAGAGCAGATGTACGAGAGGATGGAGTCACGACAGATAGGATAGAGCATCGGGTGACCCAGCTAGCGGAGGAGTTCAAAGCATACGAGAGATCGGAGAAGATCACCTAGATAGACTGTACCTTAGGATTTCCATTTATGCATTTCGGATGTAATCGTTGTAAAAACTTTTGAAATTAATGAAGTTCATTTTGTTTCCCTTTAATTATTGTATATTATGCACCTTTCTTTTCCTTGCATTAGTGACATTTGTTCAAGTATAATTATGGTATGTTATTCTGAAATGTTCCGTTATGCCTCAAAGGTTAAGTTTCTAATTCAGTGTTCTATTATTCACTTCTAAGAGTAGAAGAGTCATTTCAGATCAATGACTCAGGAATGTTCAGTTATTGTCTTTTGTAGTTAGGATCTCCTCGAACCTTGGGCTCGATACCAATCATCACGTCCTCCCAGCCGGTACCCTATCTGGCATACCCGAGAGTGTGATCCACAGCCGAAGATCAGGTATCGAGTGATCAACCTCCCACATAAACAATAACATAATCGTGAACAATCATAATAAAAGTGCGGAAGATAAACCATAGATCCAATAAAGAAAGAATGAATCATAATGAATCAGAATGATAAATATAATCAGAGTGTCAAACAGATAAGTAAAGTGAGGCAAAAATCCCACTCTACAACCAGCGGAAAAGTAGCTCTAAAAGAATAAACTAGACAAAATCTAATCCCAGTAGCAAGTACATTGGGTAACTAAATTGTTCTCCACTTTATAGACAACATCCTTATAAGTGTAAATCTCATAAATGGCACAAGGACGCTTCCACTCAATGGTCGGACTAAGCATCGTACGGAGCATAACCACTCGCGGGATCTTCGGTGTAATTGTGGTAACCGCAATCACCTTCCTGGAGATATGCCTCTTCGCCTTGCGCTTCTTCATAGGGACCGTCATAGTACTCCGTACCTGCAGGGATAGTCTATCAAACATTGTACAATAAAGGAATGAGTTTCAAAGAAACTCAAGTAAGGCGATTAAAATCCATAATAACATAAATGGCGGGATTCCGGAACAAACATAAATGCAATATGATATGAGACAAGCAATGAATGAATGAATCTAACTCTATGTATGCTGGTCTCTATTGGAAGACATGCTTTAAGTCATAGCACCGTACTTCATTAGGAAGGTCCGCTCACATCCTCAACCATTTAAGATATCTTGGATTCTCTCACGGATCATTTCACCGGTCTTGAGCAGCCGATTGGTAATGGGTCCTTCATCCCTCGGGACAAACCATGGCAGGGGGTTAAGTCAACACACTCTCTCACAACCATTTGGTATAAGTACTGGCGCATGTCGGGTAAAACCTAGGCAAATGCAAGTCTTCTACTTAGTTACATCAAGTCAGATCCAGATACGTCCATTCCTCGTCCCTAACGATCCTTTCCGGTATCCTTCACACTAGAGTCCTCATAGTCCCTGACTACGGACTCATCAACCCTATTGGTTATCCACATATGGTAAACGGGAAGCTCTCACGTCCTCTCACGGGTTGGTTACCGGTCTTAAGCGCCCGTGAGCCCAAGTCTAACCATATGCAACCCTACCAATAAATGGCCCCCACAATGTGATTCCTGTCCTCTCACGGGTTGGTTACCGGTCTTGAGCGCCCATGAATCCCCATTGCTACCACGGGTCGTTCGGTCTCAATACCCCTCCGATTAGGGTCCGACATAACACGGACATCCTAGCCAAACACTACTAGACAATCCTAGATATGTCATCCAACGGTTTAGGAAGGTGTCCAGAGGGCATCTCCGGAAACATCCCATAATATTCCCGTAGTAGTCCAAGGACAGAAGTGTCAAAAGGACACCTCTCCTTTCCAAACCATACTTAAGCATACACATGCATCAATTCATATCATCACATATATGGTAACTTCATATATGGAAAGAAATCAATAACTACAATCAACTTGTATATAATTGGTAAGTAAATCATACATGAATCAATTTAAGCAATGCTACTGTAATCAAGGTTATGTAACAGTAGTATATCATTGTAAGAATCTAATTTAGGAAACATGTCAATGATATTCAAATATAGAAACTAGATTCATGCTATCTATGTAATTAAGGAAATAACCATCCTTACCTTTTATAACTCGCAAAGGAATCCTAAGAAATCAAGTAAGATCTTGGCACACTTGAGAAGAAGGTCCTAAACAAGTATATACAACATATTAGGAAAGATCCCTAACAGAAAAGATACCAAAACATCCAACACAGACCAATTCTGGAGTTGCTGTACTCATTGGTCGAGTGGATTGGTCGACTGGTCCATCGACCAATGCATGACCAATGCGATAGCCTAAAAAAAACAGAGTTTTAAGATATGAAATCCGAATTTGGTGGTTCAAAAGGGTACTAATCAAGGGGTAAACTACATCAGTAGTATTCTAACATAGAGGGGACCTCAAAACACCAATCAAATCAAGACATCAAGATCCAAATTAGGAAACAAAAAGTTACCATAATTAGATCAACCATGGATCTTGATGAATTCGAAATAGAAATCAAAGACAAGAACAATAGGAAGATGGATCATTGCTTCAGGTAAAGGTATCATGAAAACATACTTAGATCTTCAAGGAAAAGGCTTAGAAGCATAAATCTAAATACGGAAATAAAACCTACCATATATGTAACTACCATGCTTCATGAAGAACACATAGTATGGTAGAAGAGAACAATTAGAGATTGATAGATCATGGATCATGGAAAGAAAACACAAGTAATTAACTACTAACATGATCAATATAGAAGATCCAAAGAGATCGGAATTCAAATCAGAAGTTTAACAAGATTAGATCATGGTTTGATCATGATTCCTTCAAAAGCTTGCAATGATCATGGTTAAGATCATTGTTCTAGCCTCAAATCCTTAGGATGATCATGAGAACATGTTCAGAGATGTTTGCAACAGAGAATGCAGCATCTCTTCTACTGTCTCAACTCAAAAAGGAAAGAAAAACAAAGATGGAGGAGAAGAAGAGAGAGTAGACATACCTTTTGATGCAAAAGGAAGAGTTTCGACGAAGATCCGTCAAGAAAACACCAAGGATGCAAGGGAGATGACTTGCAGAGGTCTTTGGTTCGTTCTAGAGAGTTTGGAGGCAGCAAATACGAAGTAGACTCGAGATTGGACTTAAATAGAGCAAGAAAAACCTAATTGCCAAAGACAGCACTCATTGGTCGAGTGGATTGGTCGACTGGCCCAGTCGACCAATCAGTCGACCAATGCTGACAGCAAGTCCAAAACAGGGAATTGAAGGCCCAGATCAAATCCAATCCTAAAGGGGTTTTGCACACAAGTCAAGTGACTTACCTAATAGGTAGAAATGCCTTCAAATCAAGATAGAGAGCACTCCAAGTCCATCAACTAAACCGATCTTCATCAAGATTCAGTTTCCATAAATAGAACTTCATCATCAACTTTCATGGATTCAAAGCCAGACACCAAGTCCTCCACTGGGATGGCCCAAAGCTGACTTCTTACTTTACTCCGGGTCATCGGACCTACAATTAACAAGGTTTCCGGGTCAAGGTTAGGGCTGGGTTTTACAATACCATCCTTCCAGACAAATCAGGTTTGTTAAGAACTTTACTAAGAGGAAAAGTTGTAAATACCTCAATTGGATGAGCCTGAAAATATGGCCTTAGCTTCCTGGTGGCCATCATGAGAGCCAGAGCATGCTTCTCAATCTGCGAATATCTCGTCTCCGCATCTAGCAACACGTGGCTTACATAGTAAATCGGCCACTGTTTTTTATCTTTCTCCCGAACAAGTACCGCACCGACCGCCGAAAGGGATGTCGCTAGATATAGCTGTAATATTTCCCCTTCTCCCGGTCCGGACAGGATCGGTGGTTGTCCAAGTGCTTCTTTTAATTCCTCCAAAGCTTTCGGCACTCTTCAGTCCACTTTGCTTCCTTATCGCCCTTCAGGTCTTTAAGTGCCTTGAAAAAAGGCAAACATTTTTCTCCAGACTTGGAGATAAATCGATTTAAAGCAACAACTCTCCCTGTCAAACATTGTACATCCCGAACGGTTTTGGGAGCCTCCATATCAATCAGAGCTTGTATTTTGGCAGGATTAGCCTCAATTCCCCTCTGTGATACCACGAAACCCAAAAATTTGCCCGAGGAGACTCCAAAGGCACATTTTTCTGGGTTTAACTTCATTTGATGCTTCCTCAGTACTGAGAAAACCTCAGTCAAATCTACAATATGATTTGCTTTTGTAAAGCTTTTCACTAGCATATCGTCAACATACGCTTCAACATTCTTTCCTATCAGCTCTTTGAAAATCTTGTTGACGGCCATCTGATATGTTGCTCCTGCATTCTTCGGGCCAAAAGGCATGACCTTGTAATAATAGCTCTCACGATCAGTCATGAAAGCCGTATACTTCTCATCCTCCTTATTCATAAGGATCTGATTATACCCTGAGTAGGCATCCATGAAACTTAAAAGTTTCAAACCCTGCAGTCGCATCTATCAAGAGGTCAATCCGAGGCAACGGGTAGCAATCTTTTGGGCAAGCTTTGTTTAGATCCGTGTAGTCTGTACACATCCTCCACTTCCCATTCGCCTTTTTCACCATCACCACGTTGGCCAACCAAGTTGGGCACTCGATTGGTTCTATGAAACCAGAATTCTTAAGTTTTTCAACTTCGCTCCAACGGCTTCATACTTTTCAATAGAGAAATTTCTTCTTTTCGTATCCTCTGGTTTTGCCTTAGGGTCTATCCGGAGTTTGTGCTCTGCAATGGCCCGATCGATCCCGTGCATGTCCTCAGCAGACCATGCGAATACATCCTTATTCCGTCGAAGAAATAACTTCAACTCATCTTTAAACTCTTCCAACTGCTTCGGACCCGATATAAGTAATCTTTTTCTCATCCTCGGTACACAGCTGGATTTGCTCCGCTTTCTCTACCGGTTCGGGCCTTTGCATCTCTCGTCTCTTCCCGATCATCTCGAACTTCTATGGGGAGGGTAGTAACCTTCCTCGGACCCTCCTTGTCTTTTAAATAGGCAACATAACACCGCCGAGAGATCTTCCGGGTCGGAGGAGACTTGACCAATTCCCATATCGGTCGGGAATTTTATCTTCGTGTGTTTTGTCGAAACAATAGCACCTATCTTGGATAAAGATGGTCGCCCGAGAATCATATTATAGGCTGGTAGTTCTCGAACCACCAAAAAATTGATTCGGACGGTTGTTTCCTTAGGAAAACTTCCAATGGATAAATCCAACCGAACCGATCCTTCCGCTACTCCGGATGACCCCGCAAAGCCATATAGGTGTGTAGATGAAGGTTTCATCAAGTCCCGATCCACCTTCAATTTTTGATACACCTCGTAGGAAATTAGGTCAGCTGCAGACCCTGTATCAATCAAAACTCTATGCATTTCCCGCCGTGCAATCTCTACCTTGATGACTATAGCATCATCATGAGGTAAACATACGTCTCTTTCGTCTTCTTCGCTAAAGGTGATAAAATCTTCACCATTCAGCTTCTTCCGCTTCTCGCCTCTCCGGCTCCAACAAATTTGGATTTGGTTTTTAGACTCCGGAATGATTCGGGCTCTGGACCCCCGAAGATGGTAAGGATCGGTGACCGAGTAGCAGCTTCAATCACCTCCTTGCCTTTTTTAGACTTCGGGGCCTCCCTCGATCGTTCCGAACTAACCGAACGATCCCTTTTTGGAGCAGCCGCACGTGGCCCACGTGGCTCCTCCCTTCTCCCCGCTAACAAACCGGACAAATGTCCCCGAGATATCAATCCGTCAATATCTCGCCTTCGATGACGACGATCATTAGTATAATGACCATAGTCCTTGTGGAATCGGCAATACTTTTCCCAATCCTCGCTGCTCTCCGGATTTCAAAAGAATTTTAGGCAGCCACTTCAAAATATTTTTTCTTTTGAGGATATTCAAAATATCAGCCCGAGGAGCATTCAATGGAGTGTACTCACTTCTACCGGGGATCTTTGGCGCCAAGGCTGGGATTTTCCAACCCGATCGCGAACATTCTTCTTTGGCTTCTCGCTTCCGCTCAGAGCCTTTTGTTCCTTATTGGAGACTTTATTATCTCCTTGGCGCGCATCTAGAATCTCCATGACTTCAGCCGCTTCGGCATCTCCGTACCAACTCAAAGCATAAGTCGTGGGTATATCCCGTAGTAATAACTCCAGGAGTTTCCGATTAGTGAGTCTTGTGAATAGAGCGGTTTCGGCTACTTGTTCGTCCAAGTTTTCTATCTCCATCGTCACTTTGTTGAATCTTTTCGGAAACTCTCTCGATCGATTCGTTCTTTCCTTGTTTGACAAGAAACAAGGTTTCTTCCGTTTTCTTGACCCGTATCCCACTCTGGAATCGTCCTATGAATTGGGCGCCAATTCGCCAAAGTTTACGATCCTTCCGGAGGGGAGGTTAGAAAACCACTTTTGTGCCGCTCCAGTTAGAGATGAATCAAAAACCCTGCATAAAATTTCATTAGAATTACCGGAAACTGCCATGGTCTGTTGGTAATAGCCGATGTGAGCTGTTGGATCTCCGAAGCCATCAAATGTTGAGATGGTAGGCAAACGGAAGCTATGGGGAAACCAATATCCCGCAATTGGTTCAGCAAAAGGAGTCTTCCGAATGACTGAGTAAATATCCTCAGTAATATGATCACGACCTCGATTAACACGATCATCCCGTGCTACTAGATCATCACGAACAGCCCGTCCTTCCCGAGCATTCCTCTCGTACACAAGCGCTCGATCATCACGAACGGTTCTTTCCGACGGTGGGTGAGTGAGTTCTTACCCCAGTATCCAACCTTGTATTTGAATCAGTTGTACTCTCTTGCGGTCTGTCGAACCGATCGCCTCGTCTCGGTTGATCATCGATCCTCCGAAGTCCTCGGTCTCCTTCACGAAAATTCTGATCAACATTCCGGTCTTTAGCCATTCTCTGGTCACGTGGCAATGCACGTCTCCCTAAATCGCGTTGATCAGGCTCTTGTGGTAAAACCACTCGTCTGGTGAGCACGCAGAGTGCTTGTCTCACCACCAAGAGTTGAATCTTTACCTGATCCAATTGATCTTGGATTGTATCAGTAGGAGGATTACGTCCTCCCTGGCCGTCATCCACTTCGATAGGATTTTGGCTTTCCTGGGGAATATCCGGATTATTCACTCTAGGTATCCGAACACCGGAATTGCGTTGTGCAGCGGCATGCTGCTGATCTAGTCACCATGGCTTTTCAAGTCTTTCCCACGACGGCGCCAAATGATGCATCCAAAATCTGCTCAGCCCTTGGATCTCCACGTGATGTCCTGCAAAACGAAAGCGTCAGATGTGGCTCGACCGCTGGGGTCGGGAGTCCACATCCGAAGGCTAAGTCAGTTGATGAACTTAATCACAAACGGCTTTGCTAGAAGCACAGAGCTAATGAATGAAGAAACGGGAAAGGTGATCTAGATAGCAGATCGCTGATAGTCTAGGTCTATCAGTATGTATCTGAACCTGAGTCTCAGATAGTATTCTTTATGATCGATTGATCCGTCCCTCACCTTGTATGGTAGTGAGGTTTATATAGAGTGTACCTTCGAATCTCCTTCGTTGGATGCAGTTGAGCCTTCTTCGGGTAGTCGTTGGATCTTATCAGTGAGATCCGTTGAGCGATAGACTTCTACTAGTTTGGACTAGTAGAGGACTCCTGAGATAACCGTTAGGTTATGCTATAGTTATCTCTTTGATAATGATTATCCGCAGCCGTCAGTTTGAGTCTGCCATCATCAGGGTGATTACCCTAATCCATAAGTAAGATTAGGGCACGCTTGTAGCCGAATAAGCTTTCCTCTTCAGCAAGCCATCTTCCGGATCCAGTTCGCTCGGGAGCGATTCGGTTTTCTCCGTCTCGACCGAGGTCGAGGGTCGGACCAGGTATGAACCCAGTCTGATCATAAACTCTCCATATCACCTGTAATCTTATATTTGTGTGCGTGTCTGGCGGGGGAAGTGGGTGCATGTAGGTGTGGGTGGGTAAGTGTGTGGTTTGTGTGTGTGTGTGCGCATTTAGGTGTTGATGGTGTTTATGCGCATGGACATGTGCACGTGTACTAGTGTGCATGAACGTGCATGAGTGGGTGTGTGTATGCGAGTGAATATGTATTTTTTAAAATAAGAATTATTATATTCTAAGTCCAATTGTGAAATATTTTCAAAATAAATTTATCAAACATGTATTTTCAAATAAAGAACACTCTCCTAGCATAGAAGTATATAAAAATGGTTTTATGCAAGAATTGATATTGCAAAAAGAAAATATTATCAAATGCATATTTAGACACCGAAATTTTTGAAAATAGACACCTCATAAATAATAACATACAGCAATCTACTCAATAATCTAGAAAAATGAAGCTACACAATAACCTTAATATCCAGTTTTTAATTTATCGGATTTATTTTGGCTTTGAATATCTATGATTCTTATTATCTTTTTAATTGATGATAGCAATGGTTCATGCCAACGGTTGATGGTTGGAGGGGTTGACAGGCTAGAGATGGGGTGTTTTGATCTACAACAACAAACTTGTAACTAGCAGGGTGAACACCTACCTTTTTTTTCTCAAAAGGATGCAACGATTTTGGAACGCGTTGCAACTAGCATTCACCAAGCAAAATCTGAACACTGTGCTATTCTGCAATTATGGATTAAGTCAAAGAATTTGGTGGTGATACAGAGAAATTATGATCAAACCGGGTTCATACTTGTTCGACCCTCGACCCCGGGCCGAGGCAGAGGGAACCGACTCGCTCCCGAGCGAACCGGATCCGTAAGATGGCTTGCTGAAGAAGAAAACTGATTCAGCTACAAGCACGCCCTAATCCTACTTATGGATTAGGGTAATTACCCTAATGATGGCAGACTCGAATTGACGGCTGAGGCTAATCATTATCGAAAGGATAATCATCGCATAACCTAAAGAGTTATCTCAGGAGTCCTCTACTAGTCCAAACTAGTAGAAGTCTGTTGCTCAACGGATCTATCTGTTAAGATCCAACGACTATCCGAAGAAGGCTCAAGTGCATCCAACGAAGGAGATTCGAAGGTACACTCTATATAAACCTCACTACCATACTAGGTGAGGGGGATCGAAAACACACAATCCGAGACTCAGGTTCAGATACATACTGATAGACTTAAACTATCAACGGCTTACGATCTAGATCACCTTTCCCAGTTCTTCATTCCTTAGTTCTGTGCTTCTAGCAGAGCCGTTTGTGATTAAGTTCATCAACTGACTTAGCCTTCGGAGGTGGACTCCCGACCCCCGCGGTCGGGCCACATCTGACGCTTTCGTTTTGCAGGTCATCACGAGGAGATCTAAGGGCTGAGCAGATTTTGAACGCATCATTTAGCGCCGTCTGTGGGAACGACTTGAAAAGCCATGGTGACTAGATCAGCAACCGCTGCACAGCGCAATTTCGGTGTTCAGATCCCTAGAGCGAATAATCCAGATATTCCCAGGGGAAGCCAAAATCCTATCGAGGTAGATGATGGTCAGAGAGGACGTAATCCTCCTGATACATTCCAAGATCAATTGGATCATGTAAAGATTCAACTTTTGGAGGTGAGCCAAGCACTCCGCTTGCTCACCAGACGAGTGATTTTACCACAAGAACCTGATCAACGCGATTCAGGGAGACGTGCGTTACCACGTGATCAAAGATTGGCTGAAGACCGGAATATCGGTCTGAATTTTCGTGAAGGAGACCGAGGACCTAGGAGGATTGATGATCAACCTAGGCGAGACGATCGGTTCGGACAGACGAAGAAGAGAGTACAACCGATTCAAATACAAGGTTGTATACAGGGGTAAGAACTCACTCACCAACTGTCAGAAGAACCGTTCGCGATGATCAAGCAGTTCGCGACGAGCAGAATGTTCGGGAAGGACGGGCTGTTCGTGATGATCGGATAGCACGGGATGATCGTGTTAATCGAGGTCGTGATCATATTGCTGAAGATCACCCGACTCAGATTGGTCTGAAATTGGCCAACATCAATGAGAAATTAGGGCAGTTGGCTAAGGGCAGGATTGCTGAGGATATTTACTTAGTCATTCGGAAGACCCCCTTTGCTGAGCCAATTGCGGGATATCAGTTTCCCCATAACTTCCGTTTGCCTACCTTTTATACATTCGATGGCTCCGGAAATCCAACAGCTCACATCGTCTATTACCAATAGACCATGGCAGTTTCAGGTAATTCTGATTAAATTTTATGCAGGGTTTTTGGTTCATCTCTAACTGGAGCAGCACAAAAGTGGTTTTCAAACCTCCCCTCTGGAAGGATCGTAAACTTTGATGAATTGGCGCGCAAATTCATAGGGTGATTCCAGAGTGGAATACAGGTCAAGAAAACGGAAGAAACCTTGTTTACTGTTAGACAAGGAAAGAACGAATCAATCAGAGAGTTTCTGAAAAGATTCAACAAAGTAACGATGGAGATAGAAAATTTGGATGAGCAAGTAGCCAAAACTGCTCTATTCACGAGACTCACTAATCGGAAACTCCTGGAGTTCTTACTACAGGATATGCTTGCGACTTATGCTGAGTTGGTATAGAGATGCCAGAAGCAGGCTGAAGTCATGGAGATTCTAGACGCGCGCCAAGGAGATAATAAAGTGTCACACCCCCCCAACCGGGGCGCTATCCGGGCGGGGAGGGGGGAGGGGGGGTCCACAGCCCCCAAAAGATCAGGTTTAGGAACGATCATATCCATTTCGCACAATAACATAATCAAAAGCAAGAACAAATCATAATGTTCAAGTAATTTATAATAAAAGTCAAGAAAGGATCTCAGAAGGATCACTATAGAATATCAGAGTGCGGAATAACAAGATACCAAATCGAAAGACAACTGTAGAGTATAGCGGAAATATACCCTACAAACACATGCGGAAGGTAGATCGAAATCTAAATAAAGCTCTAAGCTAATACAAGTAAAGTAAAAGATAAGTCTAGAAGAAACAAAGGAAATCTAATCCACATCTTCAGTCAGCTCTTCTTGTTCTTCAGTCTTCATCTTCTTCACCTTGAGCTTCCTCATACGGGCCGTCAAAGAAATACAAACCTCGTAGAGAAGGCTAACAACAGATTGCACAAAAAGGAATGAGTTTCGAAAGAAACTCAAGAAGGCAAGTTAATCCATAACAACATAAATAACATGGAAGCAAACCATAACAAGATGCAATGCAATATGAAACAAGTAATGTATGAATGCATCTAACTCTATGTATGCTGGTCTCTATGGCAGACATGCTTTAAGTCATAGCACCGTACTTCTTTGGGTAGGTCCGCTCACATCCTCAACCATTTAAGATATCTTGGATTCCCTCCAACCATTTAAGATATCTCGGGCGACCGATTGGTAATGGGTCCTGCATCCTTCTCGGACAATTTCCATGGTAAGGGGTTAAGTCAACACACTCTCTCACAACCGTTTGGCATAAGTACCGGCGCATGTCAAGGAAAAGCCTAGCCCAATGCAAGTCATCTAGTCAGTTATATCAACTCAGTTCCAGATACGTCCATTCCTCGTCCCTGACGATCCTTTCCGGTATCCTTCGCACTAGAGTCAGCGTATCCTATGGCACCGACCAACTCGGACTACGGACTCATCAACCCTATTGGTTATCCACATATGGTAAACGGGAAGCTCTCATGTCCTCTCACGGGTGTAGGTCACCGGTCTTGAGCGCCCATGAGCCCAAGTCTAGCCATATGCAACCCTCCAATAAATGGCCCCCACAATGTGATTCCCGTCCTCTCACGGGTTGGTTACCGGTCTTGAGCGCCCGTGAATCCCCATTGCTACCACGGGTCGTTCGGTCTCAATACCCTTTCGAATCGGGTCTGATATAACAGGGGTGTATCCTAGCCAAACACTGCTAGACAGCCCTAGGTATGACAACCATTGATTCGGGAAAGCGCCGATGGGCAACCCCGAAAACATCCCATACTATTTCCGATAATGTCCAAGGACAGAAGTGTCAAAAGGACACTTCCCAATCCCAAACCAAACTTAAGCAAACACATTCTCAGATCAGTCATGACATACACAACCAGTAGTTCATCATATAAAAGAGAATGTAAAAGCAACATCGATTAAGCGAGAATAAGTAATTCATATAACATAAACAATGAAAAGATGATATAAATAAGTGCTACTGTTCCCACAGTAGGAGATCAGAATTAAAATACAATAACAGTAGGTAATCTCATAGTTTCATAAAGTAGAAACCAGAGAACAAGCAATCTATGTAGTTAAGGAATCAACTGTCCTTACCTGATTATCGCCGAAAATAATCCAAAGATCAAAGAGAGAGACACCAAACATGGCAAATAAACCCCTAACAAGCATAGATATAACATTAGGAAAGATACCTAAAAGATCAGAGAGCAAACGAATCAAATCGAGCGAAAATTGAAGCTACTGACTTCATTGGTCGATTGCCTTGGTCTATCGACCCGCCGACCAATCGAGTCGACCAATCGAGTCAGTACGGAATAGTGAAAACTGTTTTGGCCATAACTTCTTCGTTTGAAGTCGGATTGATCCGAAATTCGAAGGGGAACTTCCTAGGATGTATTAGAATCATATGGGAAGATAAAATCATCATGTCATGGTAAAAAGATGGGTTCTTGACTTGACCCAAGAAACTAGGGTTTCAACCTTTATGGCTCTCATGAAAAGGTTATGATCACAGCAAGAAAGGGAATGGTTGCAATCAAGAACATAATAAGAAAATCTTGTTTAGGTTAATAGAAACATTATGGGAAGATAATCATGGTCAAAAGATGGGTTCTTGATCTAACCCAAGAAATTAGGGTTTCACCCTTATGGTTCCCATAAAAAGGTTAAGATCACAGGAGGGAGGGAATTGATGATTGGCCAATTACAACAAGAAGAATTAAAGAATATTGAATTTAGATCAACCTCCACATTACCCATGAGGTTTCCCTCACATGGGAGGTTACCAAAAAGGTTCTCAGATAATCACCTAGGTTAGGGTTTCAAAGGATTAGGGTTAGGGTTTTCAAAGATTCCACTGGCCGGGGTTGAGATCATGATGATGATCATAGATCTCAAGGAACAAGATGAGATCATGGAGTGGATGGTTGCAAGAGTGCATCATCTTCTTCCTGATCTCAGCCAAGAACAGATTAAAGAAAGAAAATCAGAGATGGAGAAGAAAGAAAAGAGAGTAGACATACCTTTGATGCGAGAGGAAGAAGATTACTTCAAGTCTTGTGAGAGATCACCAAGGAATGCAAGGGAATTGATTAGATTAGGGTTCTAACTCGTTCCAGAGGCTTAGGAGGCATAGGAGGCGAAGTAATCCCGAGATTTGACTTAAATAGAGGAGACAGGACCAAATTGGTAAATTCAGACACCATTGGTCGATTGGATTGGTCTATCGGGTCCAGTCGACCAATGAGTCGACCAATCAGGACAAGCAAGGTTCAAACAGGGATTCGGAGGGCTATACAAGGTCAAATTGAGTGAGGTTTTCTTCTACGAGTCAATCAAGAAGTCTAGTTTCCAGAAATACCTTCGGATTAAGAATTGGAGTTCATTAGGTTCACCAACTAGGCTCATCTTCTTCGATGCGCAAGCAGGATTTGCCAGACATAGTTCAGCAACTTCGGACAGGGATTTGGAAGGTTATATGGGGTCAAATTGAGTGGGGTTTTCTCCTGGAAGTCCATTAAGAAGTCTAGTTTCAGGAAATATAATCGGATTGAGCACAGGAGTTCATTAGGTATTTCAACTAATTCACCCCTCTTCGGTGCACAAATTCAAAACTAACACTGACAATGCTTTCAAGTGAGGGGCATCATCGACAATGTCCATGGGCTTGGGTTCCGACACCAAATCGTCAACCAAAAGGGTCTACAATCAACAAGCTAAGATCAAATCAAGGTCCAACTTTAAGGTCAAACATTTAAACTAACCCTCCTTCCCCCAAAAAGGAGGGGGGGCGCCGGGGGGGGGGGGGGGGTTCACACAAAAACCCACCAAAAAAGAGGACGGGCGGGGGGGGGGGGGGGCAAAAAAAAAAAGGGGGGGGGGGGGGGGAGACCGCGAAGCGGGGGGGGGGGGCGGGGGGTGGGGAAAAAGAGGGAAAAATCGTTGGTGTGGAGCTGATATTTTAAATATCATCAAAAGAAAAAATATCTTGAAGTGGCCGCCTAAAATTCTTTTGAAACCCGGAGAGCAGCAGGATCGAGAAAAGTATTGCCGATTCCACAAGGACTATGGTCATTATACAAATGACTGTCGTCATCTGAAAGCAGATATTGAGAGATTAATATCTCAGGGACATTTGTCCAGTTTTGTTAACAGAAGGAGGGAGGAGCCATGTGCGGCTGCTCCTAAAAGGGATCGTTCGGTTAGTTCAGAATGATCAAGGGAGGCCCCGAAGTCTAAGAAGGTCAAGGAGGTGATTGAAGCTACTCGGTCACCGATCCTTACCATCTTCGGGGGACCAGAGCCCGAATCACTCCGAAGTCTGAAAACAAAATCCAAATTTGTTGGAACCGGAGAGACGCAGAAGCGAAAAAAGCTGAATGGTGAAGATTCTATCACCTTTAGCGAGGAGGACGAAAGAGATGTTTGTTTACCTCATGATGATGCCATAGTCATCATGGTAGAGATTGCACGTCGGGAAGTGCATAGAGTTTTGGTTGATACAGGGTCTGCAGCTGACCTAATTTCTTACGAAGTGTATCAAAAATTGAAGGTGGATCAGGACTTGATGAAACCTTCATCCACACATCTATATGGTTTTGCAGGGTCATCTGCAGTGGAGGAAGGATCGGTCCAATTGGACTTATCTATTGGAAGTTTTCCTAAGGAAACAACCGTCCGAATCAATTTTTTGGTGGTTCGGGAACTGCCAGCTTATAATATTATCCTCGGGTGACCATCTTTATCCAAGATAGGTGCTATTGTTTCGACAAAACATCTGAAGATAAAATTCCCGACTGATATGGGAATTGGTCAAGTCTCCTCTGACCAGAGGATCTCTCGGCAATGTTATGTTGCCTATTTAAAAGACAAGGAGGGCCCGAGGAAGGTAACTGCCCTACCTATAGAAGTTCAAGACGATCAGGAAGAGGCAGAGATGCAAAGACCCGAACCAGTGGAGAAGCTGGAACAAATCCAGCTGTGTACCGAGGATGAGAAAAAGATTACTTATATCTGGTTTGAACAGCTGGAGGAATTTAAAGATAAGTTGAAGTTATTTCTTCAAAAGAATAAAGATGTATTTGCATGGTCTCGCTAAAGACATGCCGAGAATCGATCGGGCTGTCGCAGAGCATAAACTCTGGATAGATCCTAAGGCGAAACCAGTGATACAGAAAAGGAGAAATTTGTCCATTGAAAAATATGGAGCCGTTCGTAGCGAAGTTGAAAAACTCAAGAATTCTGGTTTCATAGAACCAATTGAATGCCCAACTTGGTTGGCCAACGTGGTAATGGTAAAAAAGGCGAATGGGAAGTGGAGGATGTGTACAGACTACGCAGATCTTAATAAGGCTTGCCCTAAAGATTGCTATCCGTTGCCTCGGATTGACCTCTTGATAGATGCGACTGCAGGATATGAAACTTTAAGTTTCATGGATGCCTACTCAAGGTATAATCAGATCCTTATGAATAAGGAGGATGAGAAGTTTATGGCTTTCATGACTGATCGTGAAAGCTGTTATTATAAGGTCATGCCTTTTGGCCTGAAGAACGCAGGAGCAACATATCAGAGGGCCGTCAACAAGATTTTCAAAGAGCTGATAGGAAAGAATGTTGAAGCTTATGTTGACGACATGCTAGTGAAAAGCTTTACAAAAGCAAATCATATTGCAGATTTGACTGAGGTATTCTCAGTACTGTGAAAGTATCAAATGAAGCTAAACCCAGAAAAGTGCGCCTTTGGAGTCTCCTCGGGCAAATTTTTGGGCTTCATGGTATCACAGAGGGGAATTGAGGCTAATCCTGCCAAAATACAAGCTCTGGTTGATATGGAGGCTCCCAAAACTGTTCGTGATGTGCAGTGTTTAATAGGGAGAGTTGCTGCTTTGAATCAATTCATCTCCAAGTCTGGAGAAAAATGTTTGCCTTTCTTCAAGGCACTTAAAGACTTGAAGGGCAGCAAGGAAGAAAAATGGACTGAAGAGTGCCAGAAAGCTTTCGAGGAGTTAAAAGAAGCACTTGGACAACCACCGATCTTGTCCGCACAGCAGAAGGGGGAAATATTACAGCTATATCTAGCGACGTCCCTTTCAGTGGTCGGTGCGGTACTTGTTCGTGAAAAGATAAAAAACAAGTGGCCGATTTACTATGTAAGCCACGTGTTGCTAGATGTGGAGACAAGATATTCGTAGATTGAGAAGCAGGCTCTGGCTCTCATGATGGCCGCCAGGAAGCTAAGGCCATATTTTCAGGCTCATCCAATTGAGGTATTTACAACTTTTCCTCTTAGTAAAGTTCATAATAAACCTGATTTGTCTGGAAGGATGGTGTCCTGGTCAATTGAACTCAATGAGTTCCAAGTGAGCTTTAAGCCCAGAACTGCAATCAAGGCTCAGGCATTAGCCGATTTTGTAGTAGAAACTACTGCACCGGTGGAACCCACCATCGAGGATCCCATTATACCAACCACTTGGGAGGTATATGTGGATGGTTCGAGTAATAAAGATGGAGCAAGAGATGGAATTCTATTAAAAAGTCCAGCAGGATTTATTATTCGATATGCTTTGAGATTTGCATTTGAAGCAAGTAATAACGAAGAAGAATATGAGGCTCTGATAGCTGGACTTCGGTTGTCAAAAGCATTGTCTATTGCAGATGTTACTATTTATAGTGACTCTCAACTTATAGTCAACCAAGTCCAGGGGGAGTATGGTATTAAAGAACCTCGCTTGTAGAAATATCAAGAGATAATGCAGGCATTTCAAAACCAATTTTGGAATTTGAAGATATCTCAGATTTCGAGGAATGAAAATTCAGTGGCAGATGAGCTATCCCGACTAGCCAATGCCAAAGAAAAGAATCTAGACCCTTCGGTCTATATTGAAGAAATAACTTTTCCAAGTTATCATGAGAAAGAAATTTCTTATATTGAAGCAGAGCGTTGCTGGATGGATCCGATAATCGAGTATCTGAGAGATGACAAATTACCTGAGGATCCGAAAGAGGCAAAGTTGATCAAGATTCTATCAGCTAGATTTGTCATTCAGAATGGGAGACTATACAAAAGATCTTATTCTGGACCCCTTATGAGATGTATAGGCCCCGAAGGAGCAAAATCAGCTTTGGCTGAGGTTCATGAAGGAATTTGTGGAGCTCACATGGGTGGACGAGCCCTGGCTCACAAAATTCTGAGACTTGGGTTATATTGGCCTAAGGTCCAAGAGGCTGCTATGGAATATGTTCGTCGGTGTGGTAACTGTCAAATTCATGCTACAGTATCGAAGCGCCCGGCGGAAACCATGACTTCAATTCTAGATCCCATTCCCTTTGCGATGTGGGGAATTGATATCATGGGCAAATTCACCAAGGCGTCAGGCGGACGGGAATATCTGATAGTAGCAATTGATTACTTCACGAAATGGGTTGAAGCCAGTGCACTGGCAGCAATTACTGAGAAAAAAGTGGAGAAATTCTTGCTTGAATCAATCATATATCACTTTGGGATTCCAAAGATTATCGTCACTGACCATGGTACTCAGTTCGACTGTCCGCAATTTGAGCAATTTTGCGGAACATATATGATCGAGCATCGTATGTCCTCAGTGGCATACCCCCAGAGCAATGGACAAGTAGAGGTTACTAACCAAACGCTACTGGAAGGAATAAAGAGAAGACTCGAAGTTGACAAAGCTTCTTGGGTCGAAGAACTTCATAATGTACTGTGGGCCTATAGAACTACGGTTCGAACACCCACAGGAGAAACTCCATTCAGGTTGGAAATGGATCCGAAGCATTGGCACCAGTGGAGATAATGGCGGGGACATTACGGGATCGTGAGTTCGAGGAAAAAGCAAATGAACAAGGACTGCTTGATAGTCTTGATCTGTTGGACGAAGTTTGGGCAAAGGCAATAGCACGAACTCAACATTATCAAAGAAGGATAGTGTCTCATTATAATACTCGAGTGAAGAATCGCCGGTACTTAGCCGGAGATTTGGTGTTGAGAAACACCCTAGCTTGCGACTCGCGTCACCAAAGAAAATTGGACCCTTCTTGGGAAGGACCTTATATGGTATTAAAACCAGTTGGTTCAGGAGCTTATAGGCTGAAGAACATCAACACCCAGAAAGAGTTGGATCGGTCGTGGAATGCCAGGCATCTCAAAAAGTTTTATCCTTGATGATGATTTCAATTTTGTTCGCGATGTAAACATTTTCAACTCAATCAATGCAATTTTTGGCTTTCAACAAATTATTTTTTGATTGGGGGGCATCGTACACCACATTCAAGAACGAGATCCAACTATAAGGCATCGGATGAAAATTCGTGTGGGTCCTTCAACACTTATGGAATTTTTTTCGGATCTTCTTAAGTCGAGGCATCGGATGAAAATCCGAGTGAGTTCCTTTTGCAAGGTGTCGGTTTGAAACCCGAGTAAGTTCCTTCAAGACTTATTGAATTTTCGAATAATCTTTAAGTAAAGGCATCGGTTTAAAACCCGAGTGAGTTCCTTCTCAGACTTATTGTATTTCTCCGGAAATCTTTAAGTAAAGGCATCGGTTTAAAACCCGAGTGAGTTCCTTCTCAGACTTATTGTATTTCTCCGGAAATCTTTAAGTAAAGGCATTGTTTCAAACAACTAAGACCTAATTCAACAGCAACTCAAGTGGCTAGCAAAGCTCAAGATGGAAGTTAATTTCTTATTTCTTCAAAAGATCGAAAGAGGCCAGTATCAAAACAATTACAAGAGCTGGATACAATCTTTGGTCTAAAAAGAAAGTCATTGTTGGAAAATGCCATGTCAGCATTTTGCCACATCGGCCTCCATTGGTTTTGATGATAACAAACATGAAAATTGAATTCACCATGTTTTGATGATAACAAACATGAATTAGAATTCACCATGGAAAAACATGAAAATAACATGCATATGAATGAGTGTTTATTTGCTATTAATTATCATTCATATTTTCCAATCATTCATGTGTTTATCATCATCAAAAAGGGGGAGATTGTTGGGAAATGCCATGTCAGTATTTGCCACATCAGCCTCTATTGGTTTTGATGATAATAAGCATGAATTACTAATGGCTATATTGAGTTATGATGTTTTAGTTCAAGATGAGAACAAGTGGACCAACTCCAAGTCAAAGCCATATGCAAGTCAAAGCCAAGATCATGCCAAGATAGACATGAAGATGGACATGAGGTCTAAGTCAAGATGACCATGCCAAGATGGACATGAAGACCGTTGCACAAAATCAAGTCGAAGATCAAGTCGAAGATCAAGACTTAGGTTGAATTAGGGCTTCTGACACTCTCGCATACACATTCATGTAAATGCATCAATTATATGTAATTCATATCACTAGAGTGACCTAGGACATGTTAGTGAGGTGTACAATGCTTAGGGTTGACCAAAAAAGTCCAAAAACCCAAGCCATGACCCAGCCCCAACTTAAGTCAGCAAAATAGAGTTCAGACGGACAACCGTCTGAGCAGACGGATGTCCGTCTATACTGATAACTCTGTTTCTCAGAAAACAACAGAAGGCCGCACGGAATTTCTGTCCGGTAGACGGATGTCCGTCCGAGCAGCTCCAGCGCCAGACGGATGTCCGTCTGGCCCGATTTGACTATAACGGCTAGTTTAAAGAGAATATCCTCTACAGCTGTTTGCAACAGATACTTTTGATACTTTTGAGACGGATGACCGTCTGACCAGACGGACGTCCATCTGGGCTGAAAAACAGGACAAAAATGTGTCCGTTTTCTATCCGTTGAGGATTGGGTTTTGGCACTCAAAGGTGCTCTATATAAACCCAATTTACCTCATTTGAGAGCAACAACACTGACACTTGATCACCCACTCCCCAAGTGATCCTAAAGCTCTCAAATTGCAAGAAAGCCTTGTGCTTTGCCTTTCACCTTCTCCCCAACCTTGAAGAACATACCAAGGTGTTAAAGTAAGGTTGTTGAAGTCAAGCTTGAGGCAATTGAAGGCTTTGGTGGTGTATGCATTTCATATCTTGAGCATACAACTCTTATTGCATCACACACACACAAGAGGTAAAGTGTCACACCTCTTGTGAAGGTAACATTCTTCTCTTGTAACTGTTTTCAATTCTAGTCTAGGTAGATTAGAATTGGTTTTGGGTACTCTTGCCCGTGAACAAAGATTGGTTGGGTGCTCTTGCCCGTGAACAAAGATTGAAGAGGGTGCTCTTGCCCTAAGATAAACAAAGATTGTAAAGGGTGCTCTTGCCCCGTAACAAAGATTGTAAAGGGTTTGATCTCTACCCATTGTATTGAAAGAGAATCATTAGTGAAAATCTCTCTTGAGGCCAAGAGAGGAGTGGACGTAGACTTGTAAAGTCGAACCACTATAAATCTTGTGTTGTGATTGCTTGTCATTGTTTAAATTCATTTGAATTCTCAATTTACCTTGTATTTCCGCACAAACCAAAAAATTGGGACAATCCACTAGTTGCAACCTAATCACCCCCCCTCTAAGTTGCACCAACAGTCATCATCGGTGACTGTTAAGAAGTTATACAAGATCGACACGACTTTGCTAGAACAAGCATATGAATCAACCATTGGTGTGGATTCAAGGAAAAGAAGAGGAGAAATGAGGATTACAAAAAATATTTCGGTATGCATAAAATCCTCCGCAATTTCATACTCTTTGTCCAGCTTGTCCAGGAGAAGTATGGTCCTCGACCAAACTTGCATTCAAGACGAGCTCGTCATAATTGACTTCTTCCAAGGGAGAATAAACAGGAGAATCTTCCAGATAATGCATAATATCTGGATCAGAAGGTGGAGGATCAATCTTATCTCGTGGTCCAGTCGGGAGGAGGAATACCTGTGTCGGTAAATACTTCAGGATGGCAAACAAGACCGTAGGGAGTCGTATCAAAATGAGGATCCTTCCTTAATATTGATTCCCATACTTCGTTCTCACCATCTCGGTATGCCTGCAAGTTATAAGCGTTCAGCATATCAACAAAGGGCTTACTGTGTAAATACTTGAAGACGCAGGCTCTGCGAACATCAGTTGGAAGGGATTCGGGCAAAGGAACGACAGCTTGCCTTTGTGGTAATGCTTCAGATCCTTTGGCTCCTGACTTTTCAACTGCTCGCTCCAGTTGCCGGATCTTCTCCCTGGCATCATCCAATTCCGACTGAAGACGACCGATCATCGAATTCCTTTCTCCTGCAACCTCCCAAGCTAGTTTCCGAAGGCGAGCAATCTCAGCATCTTTAGCTTCAGAGATTTCCTGAAGCCTGGAAACTTCATTGCTCAACCTATTGAGCCTAGAGGCTGCTTCCACTTGGTTGTGGAAGTTACCAGTAAGACTCCTGCAAATAACTTCCGACTTATAAAAAAAAAAGAGCAGAAGAGTAATTTTTCAGAATCAGAAGATAATGAAGAAAGACTTACATGACCAGTGACTTCGTAAAGACTTCATCTGGAAGTTTGGAAAGAATTGTGCTCTCAGAAGTCATTCGAGCAGCAGTGCACCATTCCAACGCTCTGTCAAACTAGTTTGACACTAATTCGGGCGAAGGATGAGAAGGATGAGCTACATCAAGAGAAGGATGAGCTGCATCACCTATCACCCAACGGCGCTTCCTGGTGGCAAAATCCTCCAACTCCAAAGGAGAGGAGGAGGGCCAAACAAGCACTGGAGTTGGAAATAGGAGCAGCGCCTGCTGGGACCACACCTTCATCAGAGGCCAACATAGTTGCCTCAGATGCCCGAAGAGTCTCCTTCGGGGGTGCACCAACGGTCTCTGCAGCAGGGGCGTCAACAGCGCCATCAACAACGGAGTGATCAAGATCTTCCTGGGAAAGACGAGCGATCACTTCGGGCAAAAGAGGCGTACGGGCGGCATCAATAGAAACTGTGGGAATCTGACTTGAAGATTCACCAACAGCAGTCACCTTACGCTTGGAGGATTCACTAGCTGAAACCACCTCACTGGCCCCAACCACCACCGACAGAACGATTTTCTTGCTAGATTTCGCTCTGATAAAGTTCGGGTTGATCTTGGGAGCCACTATGCAAACAGAAAAGTTGTATCAGTACAGGTATCCAACGACAACAAAAAAAAAAAAGGGAAAACCCTAGTTCATTATCACTTCAGAAAAACTCGAACTAAACCCCAAGTACTACTACTGTGCAGTTTACTCAGGGGGGAGTGGGGAAAGAGATGAGTAACCAAAAAAAAAAAAACTCACTTGTTCAGAAGTTGATAGAGCTATTGTTGGAGTACGAGGAATACGGAAGAAGGCAGAAGGACGGAATGTCGCTTTAGCACTTTAGCAAATCTAACTTGCAGATAGCAGGATAGATGGAGGCTTTAAATAGCCTCAGGTATTAAGACGACGGTTGAAGGCTAAGGACAACCAACGACCCAGATCGAAATGACGCTTCAAAATCCGCAGAAAGCAAGATCAACGGTCGGAGGGATGCCACATGGAAACATGTGGAAGCGAGCACCCGATGCAGAGATACCTCCAATTGTCGCACCGCCATTATAATAATGGGAGTATTTCCGATTCATTGGAAACAGTGAATGGTATACAAAAGCAAGAAAACGTTTGGACTTCGCAGAAGGGAAACGTGTGGACTTTGCAATAAATGAAGTAGTGGGGAAGATTAATGCATCTTTCCGAAACGCATCTTCACAATATTTCTACAAGATTATTATTCGTCGAGGAATGTGAAGTTGAGTGATAAGTTTTATCACTTATACTTTGATATTCAAGACAAGATTTCGACAGGATATAGGGAAATGGAAAGGCCAACATGAAAAAGAAATGTCTATTCATTAACAAGGAGGTCAATCTTTACAAAAAGAAACAAAAGATAAGTCCCTAAGCCTCTTCTTCATTGTTGCCCGAGGGACCCTGGTCGGGAGGACTTTTCTCAGGATCTTGAGAAGAGCCTTCCTTAAGAATGACATTGGCTGAGTCCTCTATAGCAGCAGCTTGAGACTCGGCTTGTGATTTCTCCTCTGGAAGCGCCGGCTCGTCCGCTAAGTATGCCTCATATTGAGGGTCAGCTGGAAAAGGATCATCTTCTTCCCGAGCCCAGTCCGGGAGATCCATGCCTAATTTCCCGAAGACCTCTTTATGGCACACCTCACTGAAGGGGGCAGTATTGAAATTAGGGATTGATGCGAGAATTCGCTCCCAAACGTCTTTCTGCCCCAAGCGATAAGCTTGAATGTTGTAGGCACCTAGCAGCTCGGAGAAAGGTACGCTGTTCAGGTATTTCCGAACACACTCCTTCCGAAGCTCTGGCTTGATATGATCGGGCTTGCTCGGGACCGCCCACTTCGGATATTCTTCGTTCTTCCTACATTGAAATTCAAGCCCGTCACCGAACAACGTGGCAGCTTCTTTTTGCTTCCCCGGCCTCGCTCGGCAGCAGTGGCACGAACCTTCAAAGCATCGAGGGCATCCTTGAGGGAGATCACTTCTTCCTCATGCTTTCTCTGCAGCTCCTCAGCAGCTGCAGTCAGCCGATCTATCTCAGAATTGGCCTTGGCCAAATTCTCTTCACAGGTTTGCAACAAAGAGCTGTTGCGGCCAACACGGCTCAATGTTTCCATGTGTTGATAGAAGTTCAACACAGCATTCCTGGGAGGGTGGAAAATATCAGAAGAAGTCATAAGAAATTATGAGAAAATAAGTAAGCAAGAAGACCGGTACCTTGTGGATTGACTAACAAGGGCAACGTCATCCAGGTTTTCAAATTCCTGGCGATCAGAAGGAACAAGACTGAGGGAGCTCCACTCTGGCAGCTTTCTCAGGGTCCCGAGTCACCCTGTCGGTCAACTTCAGGGTCCACTCGGGGGTGAAGACCTCCTCACAATCCGTTGAAGCTCTAGCTTTTTTATGGGAGGAAGCATCAATTGTATCATGCCTCCTTTTGGTTCGGGCGGAGGAGGAGACATTGGACCTCTCCACCATTGGCTTCTTCCCTTTACCTGAAGCATCAGCCACGGGCCTGATGTCACGCCCTCCCAGCCGGTACCCTATCTGGCATACCCGAGAGTGTGATCCACAGCCCGAAGATCAGGTATCGAGTGATCAACCTCCCACATAAACAATAACATAATCATGAACAATCATAACAAGAGTGCGGAAGATAAATCATAGATCCAATAATGAAAGAATGAATCATAAACGAATCGGAATAATAGATATAATCAGAGTGTCAAAACGGATAAGTAAAGTGAAGCAAAAATCCCACTTTACATCCCAGCGGAAAAGTAGCTCGAAAGAATAAACTAGACAAAATCTAATCCCAGTAGCAAGTACATTGGGTAACTAAATTATTCTCCACTTTATAGACGACATCCTTGTAGGTATAGATCTCATAAATGGCACAAGGACGCTTCCACTCAATGGTCGGACTAAGCATCGTACGGAGCATAACCACCCGTGGGATCTTCGAGTAATTGTGGTAACCGCAATCACCTTCCCGGAGATATGTCTCTTCGCCTTGCGCTTCCTCATAGGGACCGTCATAGTACTCGGTAGACTGCAGGATAGTCTAACAACATTGTACAATAAAGGAATGAGTTTCAAAGAAACTCGGAAGGCGATTAAAATCCATAATAACATAAATGGCGAGGATTCCGGAACAATCATAAATGCAAAATGATATGAGACAAACAATGAATGAATGAATCTAACTCTATGTATGCTGGTCTCTATTGGCAGACATGCTTTAAGTCATAGCACCGTACTTCTTTAGGAAAGTCCACTCACATCCTCAACCATTTAAGATATCTTGGATTCTCTCACGGATCATTTCACCGGTCTTGAGCAGCCGATTGGTAATGGGTCCTTCATCCCTCGGGACAAACCTTGGCGGGGGTTAAGTCAACACACTCTCTCACAACCATTTGGTATAAGTCTTGGCGCATGTCGGGGTAAAACCTAGCCAAATGCAAGTCTTCTACTTAGTTACATCAAGTCAGATCCAGATACTTCCATTCCTCGTCCCCGACGATCCTTTCCGGTATCCTTCACACTAGAGTCCGGCGTATCCTATGGCAACCGACCAACTCGGACTACGGACTCATCAACCCTATTGGTTATCCACATATGGTAAACGGGAAGCTCTCACGTCCTCTCACGGGTTGGTTACCGGTCTTAAGCGCCCGTGAGCCCAAGTCTAACCATATGCAACCCTACCAATAAATGGCCCCCACAATGTGATTCCTGTCCTCTCACGGGTTGGTTACCGGTCTTGAGCGCCCATGAATCCCCATTGCTACCACGGGTCGTTCGGTC
Source organism: Hakea prostrata (assembly GCF_041222555.1). Lineage (NCBI taxonomy): Eukaryota > Viridiplantae > Streptophyta > Magnoliopsida > Proteales > Proteaceae > Hakea > Hakea prostrata. The sequence goes on from NW_028291293.1 coordinate 35,013, forward strand.
TCAATACCCCTCCAATTAGGGTCTGACATAACAGGACATCCTAGCCAAACACTACTAGACAATCCTATATATGTCATCCAACAGTTTAGGAAGGTGTCCAGAGGGCATCTCCGGAAATATCCCATAATATTCCCGTAGTAGTCCAAGGACAGAAGTGTCGAAAGGGCACCTCTCCTTTCCAAACCATACGTAAGCATACACATGCATCAATTCATATCATCACATATATGGTAACTCCATATATGGAAAGAAATCAGTAATTACAATCACTTGTATAACATTGGTAAGTAAATCATACATGAATCAATTCAATATGAATAAGTAATGCTACTGTAATCATAGTTATGCAACAGTAGTATATCATTGTAAAAATCTAATTTAGGAAACCTATTAATGATATTCAAATATAGAAACTAGATTCATGCTATCTATGTAATTAAGGAAATAACCATCCTTACCTTTTATAACTCGCAAAGAATCCTAAGAAATCAAGTAAGATCTTGGCAAACTTGAGAAGAAGGTCCTAAACAAGTATATACAACATATTAGGAAAGATCCCTAACGGAAAATATAGCAAAACATCCGAAACGGACCAATTTGCGGGAGTTGCTTTGTACTCATTGGTCGAGTGGATTGGTCGAGTGGTCCAGTCGACCAATCAGTCGACCAATGCAGACAATGATAGCTTATAAAATCAGAGTTTTGAGATATGAAATCCGAATTTGGTGGTTCAAAAGGGTACTAATCAAGGGGTAGACTACATCAGTAGTATTCTAACATATAGGGGACCTCAAAACACTAATCAAATCAAGGTATCAAGATCCAAATTAGGAAACAAAAAGTTACCATAATTAACTCAAACATGGATCTTGATGAATTTGAAATAGAAAACAAAGACAAGAATTATAGGAGGATGGATCATTGCTTTCGGTAATGAAAACATGAAACATGCATAGGTCTTCATGGAATAAGGCTTAGAAGCATAAATCTAAATAAGGAAATAAAACCTACCATATATGTAACTATCATGCATCATGAAGAACACATAGTAAGGTAGAAGAGAACAACTAGAATTCTATGGATTATGGATCATGGAAAGAAAACACAACCATTAACCACTAACATGATCAATGAAAGCAGATCCAAAGAGATCAGAATTCAGATTAGGAAATTAACAGAGATTAAATCATGGTTTGATCATGAATCCTTCAAAAGCTTGCAATGATCATGGTTAAGATCATTGTTCTAGCCTTAAATCCTTAGGATGATCATGAGAACATGTTCGGAGATGTTTGCAACAGAGGATGCAGCATCTCTTCTACTGTCTCAACTCAAAAAGGAAAGAAAAACAAAGATGGAGGAGAAGAAGAGAGAGTAGACATACCTTTTGATGCAAAAAGAAGAGTTCGACGAAGATCCGTCAAGAAATCACCAAGGATGCAAGAGAGATGACTTGCGAGAGGTCTTTGGTTCGTTCCAGAGGGTTTGGAGGCAGCAAATACGAAGTGGACTCGAGGTTAGACTTAAATAGAGCAAGAATCAACCTAATTGCCAAAGACAAGCACTCATTGGTCGAGTGGATTGGTCGACTGGCCCGATCGACCAATCGGCCGACCAATGCAGACAAAGAAGGCCAAAACAGGGAATTGAAGGCCCAGATCAAATCCAAACCTAAAGGGGTTTTGCACACAAGTCAAGTGACTTACCTAGTAGGTAGAAATGCCTTCAAACCAAGATAGAGAGCACTCCAAGTCCATCAACTAATTAGATCTTCATCAGGATTCAGTTTCCATAAATAGAACCTCATCATCAACTTTCATGGATTCAAAGCCAGACACCAAGTCCTCTACTGGGATGGCCCAAAGCTGACTTCTTACTTTACTTCGGGTCATCGGACCTACAAATAACAAGGTTTCCGGGTCAAGGTTAGGGCTGGGTTTCACACCTGATATTCCTTATACCCCTATAAGAGGGGTCAGGAGAGGGAGCAGAAGCCTCTTGATCTACGGTCAAGGCTCTGGGTGATCATTGCTCGGCTGTCGCAACGGCCCTAGCGGCCTTCACTCGCAAGTTCTCGGGGTTCATTCTTGGAGGCACTGCGAAGAAGAACAAGGGTCAGAATTAAAGACATATCACTTCAGTAAAATTAAAGGATGATGGTTAGAAGCTCACAATGAGCCAAGCCCCAATACTGAAGAATGGAGTTATACTCCACCTCAAGTCCATGTATTTCTTGATACCATGGAATGGATTTGATCTTCTTGACGGCCGCCTCGTCTTCTTTGGATAAGGGGACGCCTCGGTTATTCTCGGAAGAAGAAGTACACCGCCTCCAGGTGGTTGGGAAGTTAAGATCCGATGGAGGCGCTCGACAGAAAAAGTATCGTTCGCGCCATCTTTTGTGGTTAGAAGGGCAAGTTCCTTTGGCAAGGATGCTGCCCCTCCAATCAAGTTCAGCCTTATTGCGTTTGGACAGAAAAACCCATCCGGGAGGATGAGATATAGAAAAAACATGAAAATGTACAAAGAGAGAAAGAGATGGCGTAATGCCAAGTTCAAAACACAAACCCAAGAAGCCGACGATGAGACGCCAGCTATTGGGAAGGAGCATTCCGGGACAAATGTCCCAATGATTCAGAACTGCGGAGAACAAAGGATTAAAAAAGGGAAAGCGAACCTCGCTTTCCAGTGCATCTATGTACAAAGAAAATTCACTCGAAAGGGTTGAATCAACCCTCTCATCAGAAAGGGGAGCCCTAACCTGATAAGAGGAAGGAAAATCAAAATCTTGGATGGCTGAAAGAAGGGTTTCCTCATTATAAATGGAGGGAATAAAGCCAGGTCCACCATCCTCCCAGCCGGTACCCTAACTGGAATACCCGAGAGTGTGATCCACAGCCTTAAAGATCAAGTTTAGGAATGATCATATCCATTTCGCACAATAACATAATCAAAAGCTAGAACAAATCATATTGTTCAAGTAATTTATAATAAAAGTCATGAAAGGATCTCAGAAGGATCACTATAGAATATCAAAGTGCGGAATAACAAGATACCAAATCAAAAGACAACTGTAGAGTATAGCGGAAATATACCCTACAAACACATGCGGAAGGTAGATCGAAATCTAAGTAAAGCTCTAAGCTAATACAAGTAAAGTAAAAGATAAGTCTAGAAGAAACAAAAGAAAATCTAATCCACATCTTCAGTCAGCTCTTCTTGCTCTTCAGTCTTCATCTTCTTCACCTTGTGCTTCCTCATACGTACCGTCAAAGAAATCCGAACCTGTAGAGAAGTCTAACAACAGGTTGTACAAAAAAAAGGAATAAGTTTCGAAAGAAACTCAGTAAGGCAAGTTAATCCATAACAACATAAATAACATGGAAGCAAACCATAACAAGATGCAATGCAATATGAAACAAGTAATGTATGTATGCATCTAAACTCTATGTATGCTGGTCTCTATGGCAGACATGCTTTAAGTCATAGCACCGTACTTCTTTGGGTAGGTCACGCATACGGCTCCTGTTGGTAGTGGGTCCGGGCATCCCTCTCGGACAAACCATGGTAGGGGGTTAAGTCAACACACTCTCTCACAACCATTTGGCATAAGTACTGGCGCATGTCCGGGAAAAACCTAGCCCAATGCAAGTCATCTACTCAGTTACATCAAGTTAGGTCCAGATACTTCCATTCCTCCCCTCTCGAGATCCTTTCGGGTATCCTTTCCACTAGAGTCACGGATATTACTCACCGGACTCATCAACCCTATTGGTTATCCACATATGGTAAACGGGAAGCTCTCATGTCCTCTCACGGATATAACTCACCGGTCTCGAGGGCCCATGAGCCCAAGTCTAGCCATATGCAACCCTCCAATAAATGGCCCCCACAATGTGATTTCCGTCCTCTCATGGATCATTTCACAGGTCTTGAGCGCCCGTGAATCCCCATTGCTACCACGGGTCGTTCAGTCTCAATACCCTTCCGAATTGGGTCTGATATAACAGGGGTATATCCTAGCCAAACACTACTAGACATCCCTAGGTATGACAACCATTGATTCGGGAAAGCGTCGATGGGCAACCCCGGAAACATCCCATACTATTTCCGATAATGTCCAAGGACAGATGTGTCAAAAGGACACTTCCCAATCCCAAACCAAACTTAAGCAAACACATTCTCAGATCAGTCATGACATACACAACCAGTAGTTCATCATATAAAAGAGAATGTAAAAGCAACATCAGATTAAGCAGTAATAAGTAATTCATATAACATAAATAATGAAAAAGATGATATAAACAAGTGCTACTGTTCCCACAGTAGGAGATCAGAATTAAAATTCAATAACAATAGGTAATCTCATAGTTTCATAAAGTAGAAACCAGAGAACAAGCAATCTATTTAGTTAAGGAATTAACTGTCCTTACCTGATTATCGCCAAAGATAATCCAAAGATCAAAGAGAGAGACACCAAACATGGCAAATAAACCCCTAACAAGCATAGATACAACATTAAGAAAGATACCTAAAAGATCAGAGAGAAAACGAATCAAATCGAGCGAAAGTTAAAGCTACTGACTTGATTGGTCGATTGCCTTGGTCTATTGACCCAGTCGACCAATGAGTCGACCAATCGAGTCAGTACGGAATAGTGAAAACTGTTTTGGCCATAACTTCTTCGTTTGAAGTCGGATTGATCTGAAATTCGAAGGGGAACTTCCTAGGATGTATTAGAATCATATGGGAAGATAAAATCATCAAGTCATGGTCAAAATATGGGTTCTTGATTTGACCCAAGAAACTAGGGTTTCAACCTTATGGTTCCCATAAAAAGGTTATGATCACGGAAAGAGAGGGAATGATAATTATCAAGAAAATAACAAGAAATCATAGGAAATCTAGTTTAGGTTAATAGAAACATTGCCCATGAGGTTTCCCTCACATGGGAGGTTACCAAAAGGTTTCCAGAAAGATCATACAAGGGTTAGGGTTAAGGTTTCAAGAATCTATTGGCTAGGGTTAAGATCATGAGGATGATCATAGATCTCAAAGAATAGAATGAGATCATGGAATAGATGGTTGCAAGAATGCATCATCTTTTTCCTGATCTCAATCAAGAACAAGAATGAAGAAAGAATAATTTAGAAATCCTAATTAGGTTAAACATGGATCATGAAGAAAATATAGTATGATCAAGGATAAAGGATTAAAGAATGATAGGTTACAATTCTAGTAAGGAAAACACATTAATTGGATGTTACAAGATCAAACTAAGGGTTCTTTGTTTGATCCAAGAGGTTAGGGTTTCACCCTTTTTTGGCTCCCATGAAAAGGTTGAGAGCACCTGATGAAGGGAAGTAAATTGTTAGTCCAAAATAACAAGAAGAATCATTCAATGATAAAGTTAAGGTTCACATAACTTTTACCCAAGAGGTTACCCTCACATGGGAGGTTACCAAAGGTTCTCTGGATGACCACACAAGGTTAGGGTTTCAAAGGTTAGGGTTTCAAGATTAGGGTTTCAAGAATTCAACTGGCTGGGGTTGAGATCATGATGATGATCATAGATCTCAAGGAACAAGATGAGATCATGGAGTGGATGGTTGCAAGAGTGCATCATCTTTTTCCTGATCTCAGCCAAGAACAGATTAAAGAAAGAAAATCAGAGATGGAGAAGAAAGAAAAGAGAGTAGACATACCTTTGATGCGAGAGGAAGAAGATTACTTCAAGTCTTGTGAGAGATCACCAAGGAATGCAAGGGAATTGATTAGATTAGGGTTCTAACTCATTCCAGAGGCTTAGGAGGCGGAGTATTCCCGAGATTAGACTTAAATAGAAGAGACAGGACCAAATTGGTAAATTCAGACACCATTGGTCGATTGATTGGTCTGTTGGTCCAATCGACTAATGAATCGACCAATCAGGACAACAAGGTTCAAACAGGGATTCGGAAGGCTATACAGGGTCAAATTGAGTGAGGTTTTCTTCTACGAGTCAATCAAGAAGTCTAGTTTCCAGAGATACTTTCAGATCAAGAACGGGAGTTTATTAGGTCCACCAACTAAGCTCATCTTCTTTGATGCGCAAGCAGGATTTGTCAGACATAGTTCAGCAACTTCAGACAGGGATTTGGAAGGTTATATGGGGTCAAATTGAGTGGGGTTTTCTCCTGGAAGTCCATTAAGAAGTCTAGTTTCAGGAAATATAATTGGATTGAGCACAGAAGTTCATTAGGTATTTCAACTAATTCACCCCTCTTCGGTGCGCAGATTCAGAACAAAACTGATGGCTCTCATGGAAAGGCTAGGGGTAATCAAGATTCACCCTTGGGAAAGAGAAACAAAGAATGCACAATCTGAAAAGGTGTTGGGAAGTTTCCAACAGATAAAAGAACATTAGGGTCTTAGATATGGTTACCTCTCATAAGAGTTGGTTACCTCCCATGAGAGTTACCCATAATTAATTCTTACAAAAAACAACCCAAGATAGATAAAGGAACATCTCATTAATATTTCAAAATCAATAATGGAATTAGGAAGGGTCTACCAATGAGAGGAAATAATGTAAATAAATTCAAAGGAAAGAAATCCTAATATCCCATGGGAAGACTAGGGAGAATAAGGATTCACCCTAGGGAATAAAGATAAAGAATTCATAATAAAGAAAGTCTTGGGGAGGATCCAATGAATTAATAGAAAATAGAAGGGTTGCCAATTGGTCCAAGGAAAAACAAGGATCAACTCCTCAATCATGAGGACACAAGGAAAGGTCATGGTAATTGTATGAGACCTTCCCCACAATCATAAAGATAGGTAGAAAATTCAGGGAAAGTATCATCAAGATTTTGGTGGAGTCAAATTCAAGAATCATTGCCATATGGCTTCAAGAACATAGAGTGAATTGGGGAATTCACTCTAGGGCTAAAAGAATTAGAGAAGAGGTCATTACAGCAGTGTAATACCCTTCTCATAATCAGAATATCAGAAGTAGAGAAGAAAGAATGAATTAAAGAAGAAGCGAATTGAATATTAACCTTTTAGAAGAGAAACCGATGTAGAAATCTGAACATATGCTTGAGGGTCTTTCTTGGCTTCGAAGGAGAGGATCTAGGGCTCTTCCCACGTTCTCCAAAGGTTTAGAACAGATTGTGATTGGAAAACATGGAGTTCCTTCTTTTAAATAGCACAAAGAGTCCAAGAATTACTAGGATTTCACCAAACTGACCAAATTGACCTGGCTGATTGATTGGTTGCCAAAGAGGAAGTTCTAAGGTCCTTTCCACGTTGCATAGAGAGTTAGAAACCTAGTGGGAATGTTTACCATGAAATTAAAAGAATAAAGCTTTTAAAAAACCTTAAAAACAGAAAACTACCAAAATGCCACTGCCTAGACAGCTTGTTCAAAAATAGGGATTTAATGGGCCTAACTTCAATATTTTTGGATGGGCTTCTTTCAACACATCATACTACTTACCTAGTATGGAGGGATGTCTTCAAACCAGGTCCAACTAAGCTTTAGGTCCATCAACCAAGTTCTTCATTCACTAGTGAGTAGTTCAATACCAAATCAATTAAGGTTTCCATAAGGAAACACCATCATCAATATCCATGGGTTTTGGGTCAAACACCATATCTTCTATTGAGATGGCCCACAAAGACATCATCCCTCATTTTGGGACATTAGATCAACCCTAAGAGAAAGGTCTGACATGGCTTCCTAAGATTTTCAAATATAGTAAAACTGAAATCACGGTCAAACTTCAAATCAACATTTAAACAAAACTGAAATCACGGTCCAACTTCAAAGTCAACATTAAACAAAATTAAAATCACGGTCAAACTTCAAAGTCAACATTTAAACAAACCCTTCTTTACCCAAAACAGATAGGGTGCCAAGGCTAGGTTTGGGCTGGATTTCACAAAACTTACTGATTCAGTGAGGCAGAAGCTTGAGAGCAAGAAGGTGCAAAGCAGACAAGAAAGGTTCAAATTCCAGACAGGAAGAATGAAACCTACGAAGACAACGAACCGCTTTTAAAACACCCGCACGAGTGTTCGGGAATCTGAACGATCGAGATTGAAAGACGTTTTGAAAGTTTGAACTCACGAATCCAAAACAAAGCGTTCGGAAACCGTCGCTTGGATTACGTGAGCCACGACGGATCGATCGCAAGGTGACACGTGGCCTTACCCTCACAACGCTCGAGGAAAAGTGACCACCGTATTAAATGTGATATGACATTTAATGGAGCACGCAGAGTCTATCGCCTGACGAAGAACCCAGTTAAAAACCAAACCCTAGGGATCGACCGAACGCTTGGTCTGGGGGGCTCGTGATACGGAGAAATTATGATCAAACCGGGTTCATACCTGGTTCAACCCTTGACCCCGGTCGAGGCAGAGGGAACCGACTTGCTCCCGAGCAAACCGGATCCAGAAGATGGCTTGCTGAAGAAGAAAACTGATTCTGCTACAAGCACGCCCTAATCCTACTTATGGACTAGGGTAATTACCCTAATGATGGCAGACTCGAATTGACGGCTGCGGCTAATCATTATCGAAGGGATAATCATCGCATAACCTAAAGAGTTATCTCAGGAGTCCTCTACTAGTCCAAACTAGTAGAAGTCTGTTGCTCAACGGATCTATCTGTTAAGATCCAACGACTACCCGAAGAAGGCTCAAGTGCATCCAACGAAGGAGATTCGAAGGTACACTCTATATAAACCTCACTACCATACGAGGTGAGGGGGATCGAAAACACACAATCTGAGACTCAGGTTCAGATACATACTGATAGACTTAAACTATCAGTGGCTTACGATCTAGATCACCTTTCCCAGCTTCTTCATTCCTTAGCTCGTGCTTCTAGCAGAGCCGTTTGTGATTAAGTTCATCAACTAACTTAGCCTTCGGAGGTGGACTCCCGACCCCCCGCGGTCGGGCCACATCCGACGCTTTCGTTTTGCAGGTCATCACGAGGAGATCTAAGGGTTGAGCAGATTTTGAACGCATCAGGTGGAGATGTTTCCAATTCCATCTCAGAATCCTTATCCTTTTTACCTTTTACATATGGATTTTAAGCTATCAACTGATCTGCCAAATGTAACTATTAGTACTTTTCCCTCTAATGATCTTCCTGTATGGTTTCATGCCTGGGTAAAACACTATAATCCAGATCATAACCTCTCTATAACATAAAACTCAGATTGTAGTAACTCTTTTAGTAAAGAAAACATTTTAGCTTAATAAAAAAATAAAAATAAAACATTTCAGATTGCACGCTTTAGTGATGCCTAAACTCTAGGTTGCACACTTTAGTGCCCTAAATTATAAATTGTTCACTCTCAAAATTACAAGTTGCATGTTCATGACTGTGCATCCAAAAGTCTGTTAAGTCAAGTGTAAAATGTCCATATTACCCACAATATGGTATAATGACCATTTTACCTCAACTCATAACTGAACGTGTAATTACTCAAATACCCCCAAACCTCATTTTAAATTTACAACTTCATTTACTCAAACACCCCTGTGAGGTAAATTACCGAAATACCCTCTGACACCTATTCACTCATCATCTTCTTCTTCATTCCTTTATACTCTCTCTCTCTCTCTCTCTCTCTCTCTCTCTCTCTCTCTCTCTCTCTCTCTCTCTCTCTCTCTCTCTCTCTCTCTCTCTCTCTCTCTCTCTCCCTCCCCCCCCCCCCTCTCTCTCTCTCTCTCTCTCTCTCTCTCTCTCTCTCTCTCCCTCCCTCCCTCCCTCCCTCCCTCCCTCCCTCCCCCCTCATTCTCTCCACCCACCGCAACTATCAAGTCTGGGACTGCAACTCACCAACACGAGCTAGGGTTTTAGCTCCTCGCCTCCTTGTCTACTCCGACTACGGCCGCTGCAACTTTGTCGCCACTTGCATCCATTTGCAACTCCGGCAACTCACCACTATAACTTTGAGGGCTTGCAGATCCCTTTGCAACTTGTCGTCTTCCATCCCTCTGCAACTTGCAACCATTGTTTTTGCAACTCGTAATAGTTCAACAATCACCAGCACCGAATCAAACTATAAGGTCTGATTATGATTTCTGATTCGCTTAAATCACACACACATATCTTTACAGGCCTTGGGTGACATTACGGTTGCCCACATTGGCCCATTAGCAGGCCTCCTAGGGCACCACATGTGGTGCACACAAGCTGTTTGACCATTTGCCTCTATGAGCACCACGGTGTGACCAAGCATGCCCAGCTCCCCACACTATGCACCCATGCTAGCGCAGCCCCCCCCTCACCCAACTCATATGCCCCCACCCAATACACTCCCAGCACCCATGCTGCCCCCTTGCCCCAACCCACACCACACCCAGCACCCACTCCCCCAACCATGACCCCCAAATCCAACCTTGATGCTAGCCCATTGCCCCCAGACCCTACACCCACTCTGTCCCATTTTTGAATGAATTAATTTCCATATTGCCTTGTTATATAATGAATTTCTACTTTCATACTGCTTTCCTATAAAATAGATTGCTTTCCTTATGAAATAGTCTCTTTTTATGTAAATTACAATATCCAATCTGATGATTATAGCATTTCGGTTGATCTATTATAATTGTGTCATCCACAACTTTATAGGATAGATTATATATGTAGACCTTGGATGTTGGTGCTAAAACAGAGAACTTTTACATCAAACCATTTCTTGTATTTGGCTTTAGTATTTGTTTAACCATGCGTTAAGTAGTGAACATAACTGAGTTATTAGTGCATAATTATTGTCATAGGATATGGTAGTGTTTGAAAAATGTTGAGTAATTTATTTTTTTAGGTTGCATTTGTTGTCTTATGCATAAACAAGTATTCTGTGTGCAAGTGAGAATTTGTTTTTTTGGCTTAATGCATAAACATATTTATGTTGGTCTATTGTGTTAAGATCTAGTAGTCTAATGCATATGTTGTGCTTTTGATTGTAGATAACTAGATATGGATATAAATATTGCACTAGAGTTTCAATTCTTTGGAAAGGTGTTTAGGACATTTGTTGATCCAGATACATACAATCACATCGAAATGCTGAATGACATATAGAACAGTGTATTATGAGATGTCCCCATTGGTCTAAGTATTGGCGCATGTCAAGGTAAGGCCTAGCCCAATGCAAGTCATCTACTCAGTTGTATCAAGTCAGATCCAGATACTTCCATTCCTCCCATCCCGGGATCCTTTCCGGTATCCTTCACACTAGAGTCACGGATATTACCCAACGGACTCACCAACCCTATTGGTCATCCACAAATAGTAGACGGAAAGCTCTCACATCCTCTCACTGATATGACTCACCGGTTTCGAGCGCCTGTGAGCCCAAGTCTAGCTATTTGCAACCCTACCAATAAATGGCCCCTTTCAGGTATTCGTAGCATGGTTTATGTCCTCTCACGGGTTGGTTACCAGTCTTGAGCACCCATCAAACCATACACTACCACGGGTCGTTCGGTCTCAATGCCCTTCCGATTCGGGTCTGACAGGACAAGGGCCTCCTAGCCACGCAACTAGACAATCCTATGTATATCATCCAATAATCCGGGAAAGTGTCGATGGGCACCTTTAGAGAACATCCCATACACTCCCCAATCCCAGATTATACCTAAGCAATCACATGCTCAAGTCCATTATAGCATACGTAGTTGATACATCATCATAATAGAAGTTAAGTCATAACATCGCAATGATTCATCATATATGTAAGTAACAAGAATGATTAGTCATTATAACAAGAGTATATAAAAACACAATACTACTGTTCTAAAGCATGTATAGCAGTCCTACGATGTTCAAAAGTAATAAAGAGACTATGTTCACTAAGTTAGGAACATCAAGACATAATCTCATAGCCTATGTATTTATGGCAATAATCGTCCTTACCTTACGCTGTGATGATGATGATCCAAAGGTCACACAAGAATGATCCAATGATGGCAATAAGACCCTAGACAAACATAAATGAAAGATTAGAGAAGAAATCGGGAAAATCGGAGGTCGAACGGGTCAAAACGGCGAAGGATATAGATCAGCAGCATGCTTGGTCGATGCTTTTGGTCGATGGGATCGACCAAGGAGGATCGACCAAGACAGTCTCGGGGCTGCATAGTGTATTTTGGGATTTTGGTTCGAAATCGATCTTCCAGGGCTCGGATCGATCTGGAACTTGGAGGGATGATTAATAATAGTATAAGAACGCTACTAATCAAGAAATTAACACAATCTAAAGGTCTAAATAGAAAGCCCCAAATTGGACTACTAAGTTCTATAGACGAGAATAGAAGCATTGATTGAAATCAAATGCATTTGCATTGAAAATGCATGAATTAGCTAAGGGAACTAATAGGAATTGGGTTAGAATCATATGCTAGCAATATACATAGACATAGCACTATATACCTCAGTTTAGGACAAGAATGCATGAAGTTAAGAAGAGAATCAAAGAAATGCATATGCAAGGCTTGGAATGAGAGCAAAGCATCAATGGAAATGGGAGAGGATCATAGGTTAAGCAAGAGTGAACACTTAGAGTGATGGTTGCAAGGTTGCAGCATCAACTCCATGGTTACAACAGCAAGACTAGGAATTGAAAAGAATAGAATAGAGAGTGAGAGTGATGAATCATACCTTGTAGATGATGATGGAGACAAAGAACAATGATTGACAATGATGAGAGTGGAATCTGCTTCACCAATATCAAGGAGGAGCTTTGGGGAACCTTCTCCACGTTCTCAGGTGTTGCAATGATTAGAATAGGGCTCAAAACACGAATCTAACATAAATAGGGTAGGGAATATTCTAAAAAGCATCAACGAATCTGGGCTGCCTTGGTCAATGCTATTGGTCAATGGGATCGACAAAGGAGGATCGACCAAACAAGTTTCAGCAGAAAAATCAGTACTAGTTCAGCAACTTCGGACAGGGATTCGGAGGGCTATACATGGTCAAATTGAGTGGGTTTTCTTCTACAAGTCAATCAAGAAGTATAGTTTTGGGGAATACCTTCAGATTGTGCACGAGAGTTAATTAGGTGCTTCAACTAGTTCACCCCTCCTTGATGCGCAGATTTTCACTAAACAATGACAATGTACTCAAGTAAGGGGCATCATCGTCAATGTCCATGGGCTCGGACTCCGACACTAGATCATCAACTAGTAGGGTCCACAAGTCTCTTCTACCACCGCTTCGGGTCTTCGGATCTACAAACATCAAGGGTTTTGGGTTAGGGTAAGGATAGGGCTGGATTTCACAGTCAAGGTTATACCTAGCCCAATGCAAGTCCTTGACTGAGTGATATCAATCTCGAGGTCGGATACTTCCCTTATGTGCCCTAGGTTGTCTGTTCCAGTATCTTCCCCCCTAGAGTCATCTTATCCTATGGCTCCAACCAACTAGGACTACAGACTCTTAACCATACTGGTCATCCACATATAATAAACGAGAAGCTCTCATGTCCTCTCATGGGTTGTCTACAAGTCTTGAGTGCCCATAAACCTAGGCTTATTATGTGCTACCATACCAATGAATGGCCCCCACAATGTGATTATGTCCTCTCACGGATCAGATACCGGTCTTGAGTGCCCATAATCCCCATTGCTGCCACGGGTCACTAGGTCTCAATACCCACGCTTATTGGATGAGATATGATGGGGTTTCCTAGCCAAACACATCTAGACAAGTCCTAGGTATGCCATCTTGTCACATCCACCCAACCAGTACCCTATCTGGAATACCCGAGTGTGTGATCCACAACCCCGAAGATCAAGTTTAGGGCGATCATATCCCACATAGCACAATAATATAATCAAAAGCAAGACCAAATCATTGTGTTAAAGTCTCTTAAGAATAATAATCAAGAAAGGATCACAAAAGAATATCAGAGTGCGGAAATAACAAGATACCAATCAATAGATAATTGTAGAGTATAGAGGAAATATACCCCACAAACAAAAGCAGAAGGTAGATCGAAATCTAAAGTATTACAACTAAAAGAAAAGAAAAGGAAACTAAGAATTATTCTAAAGCTAAACAAAAAGAGTAAAGCTTCAAGATCTAGCTAATTCTGGTACGCTCCATCATCACACGGGTATGCTTCGTTATATTGCTCGTAGTCGCCAACATTTTTGAAACCTTATGAGTCACACACCATGGCCTCGTAGTTTGGGATCTCGCATTCGTCAATACCTACAACACAATCTAAAGAAAACATCTCCCTGAAGGGTAAACTCAAAAGAACTTAGCAAGTAGTTCAATCACAATAATCATTTACACACAAACCAAAGCAAACATAAATGCAATGATATGAGACAATGAATGCAAGTATGCTTTTAACTCTACATATGTTGGTCCCTATTGGCAGACACGCTTTAAGTCATATCACCATACTCCTCTGGATAGGTCTCAAATCACTCTCCCTCAACCTTCCCAGTATCTTGGGTTCTCTGTTGGTAATTGGGTCATGCATCCTTCTCGAACATTCTATGACTAGGGTTTAGGTCACCACTCTCTCACATCACCATTGGTCTGAATATTGGCGCATGTCCAGGGTTAAACTTAGCCCAATGCAAGTCATCTACTGAGTCACATCTACTTAGGGTTAGATACGTCCATTCCTCGCTTCTCGCAATCCTTTCCGGTATCCTTCCCCCTAGAGTCACCATCTCCTTCCTGGCTACATAGACTCTTAACCCTATTGGTCATCCACAAACAATAAATGGGAAGCTCTCATGTCCTCTCATGGGTTGGTTACCGGTCTTGAGCACCCATGAGCCCAAGTCTACTTCTACAACCCTAATAATGAATGGCCCCCACAATGTAATTCATGTCCTCTCATGGGTTGGTTACTGATCTTGAGCACTCACAATTCCCCATTGCTGCCACGAGTCACTCGGTCTCAATTCCCCTTCCGATAGGGTCATATATGACAGGGCTTTCCCTAGCCAAACACTTCTAGACCAATCCTAGGTATGTCAGCCAATAGTCAAGAAAGCACCAAAGGGCACCATAGGAAAGCATCTCATACCACCTCCATAGTGTCCAAAGACATAAAAGCCAATAGGGCATTCCCCATTCCACAACTACAACCTAGGCATTCATATCATATCATGATTCCATACATATCACATCAAGTCCAATTCACATTCACATCATTCATAATCAATTCCAGTATATAAATCACAACATGAATAACCTACTGTAATACAAAAGTAATATAATGTAAAGAAAGTAAAACAACAGTAGCTAACTCATGCATTCAAGTCATCTCACAACAAAGCATGTAAATATGCATGTTGTGAGTGAACGTACTCACCTTGAATCCGACTTTGTAACATTCAAGTGAGAGATCAGAGAACAAGACCAGAATCACCTAAACAAGCTTAAACAAACATGTGTAGACCATAAGAAAAAAATCCAAAAGATTGGAGTCGAAACGGAGACAAAACAAGAAAATCTGTTGTCAGCAACATGCTTGGTCGATGTTCCTTTGGTTGATGCATCGACCAAGCAAATCAGTGTATGGATAGAAAACACTAAATTGGTCATAACTTCTTCGTTTGAAGTTTGATTACTTTGAAATTCGAAGGGGAGTTCCACAAAAATATACTAAAACTATCTATGATGATCTAAACATCAAACAAGGTTAATGGAATAGAAATTCAAACTAATCAAAAACTAGGGTTTTACCAAAATCGATCCATGGATTTCACGGAGAGACTAGAGAGAAAGGGGTTTCACTCTAGGAAGAAAGAACAATAGATCAAAATCAAGAATTGGCATTGGGAATGGTCTAATATGAAATAGAAATCAAAGTCTTTGAATGGATATCCATTCTTGAAAGTTACCCTATAATTTCCTCTCAAAATCAATCTAGAGTAGATTCACAAAGTAATAGCGGGAACAGGGAATCACCTTAAAACAACAGGGATAGAAGGAAAGGTCATAGAAATGGCATGAGACCTCCTCACAATCACAGAGGTAGATAGAAAACAAAGGGAGAGTAACTCATGGCCTCATGCTAAATCAAAATATAGAAAACTCACCATATGGTCTAAGGAAAGAGTAGAGTGAATGGAGATTCACTCTAAGACTATGAGGATCAGAGACTTGACCATTATAGTAGTGTAATACCTTACTCACAATCAAAACAATTAGAAAAAATAGTAGAGAGAGTAGATATAGAGAGAAACAGATCGATTACTAACGTTGTAGAAGAAGAAACAACAGAGAAACTCCTACGGATGCTAGGGGATCTTCCTCGGGCTTGAGGAGGAGGCTCTAGGGTTCTTCCCACATTCTCCAAAGGCTTAGAGGCGAAGTGGTTTGAATTAGATCGAGGTAGAACATATAGGGCTCTCAAAACCTAAAATTCCCCAAATAGACAATTCTGCCCCAAGGGATGCTTTGTTCGATAGTCTTGGTCGATGGTATCGACCAAAGGGTCCTCTGTAACATCCAGCCCAAACCTAGCCCGGACACCCTATTTATTTTGGGATAAAGAAAGACTGGTTCAATGTTAGACCTTAAAAGTTGGACTTTAATTTCAATATTATTATCTTTGAAAACCTTAGGAAGCCATGTCAGACCTTTCCCTTAGGGTAGATTTGTAATGTTTGGCCTTATCCTACCTTGACCCGGCCCGGGACCTGTTATGTTTATAGGTCCGAAGACCTGAAGTGGGGGAAAATATAATTGTGGGCCCTTTTGGTTGTTGATTTGGTGCCGGAACCCAAGCCCTTGGACATTGACGATGATGCCCCTCACTTGAGAGCATTGTCAGTGTTAGTTTTGAATCTGCGCACCGAAGAGGGGTGAATTAGTTGAAATACCAAATGAACTTCTGTGCTCAATCAAAATATATTTCCTGAAACTAGACGTCTTGATGGACTTGTAGGAGAAAATACCACTCAATTTGACCCCATATAGCCCTCCAAATCCCTGTCCAAAGTTGCTGAACTATGTCTGGCAAATCCTGCTTGCGCATCGAAGAAGGTGAGCTTAGTTGGTGGACATAATGAACTCACATGTTTGATCCAAAGGTATTTCTGGAAACTAGACTTCTTTCTTGACTTGTAGGAGAATACCTCACTCAATTTGACCTTGTATAGCCCTCCGAATCCCTATTCAAAGTTGCTGAACTATTTCTGGATTTTCTGCTGAAACTCACACCTGCTTTGGTTGATGCCATCAACCAAAACCAACGACCAAAGTTACCCAGAATCGAGAAAAAGATGCTTTTTGGATATTCCTTCATCTATTTAAGTGAAACCACGAACCTATAACGATATTTTAATCATTTCAACACCTGAGAACGTGGGAATGCTCCTCTTAGGCTCCTCCTTGGCTTGGGTGATGATCTTCTACAAAAATCATTGTCTCTCTTCTCTAATCTCTTATCCAAGGTATGTAATCTCTCACTCTCTCTCTCTAATCTACTTCTACCTCATCTTGTTCTTGCTACTGAGTTTGTGAAGAAGGTGCTGCAACCTTGCAACCACCTCTTCTACAAGCTCTTTTGCTTTGATTAAACCTCTCTTCACCCTTTCCATGCTATGATTCTCATACATGATGTTCTTGCTTTCTTATTTTGATTTTTCTCTTCTTTACAACATGAATTCATCTCTTAATCTGATTTTCTCTTTCAATTAGTTCTGATTATATGTTAGTATGTATCTCTAATCTACTGCCCATCATTCCCTTAATTGAATTCCTAAGTTCTTTTGCAATTGCAATCGATTTCATTAATGAACATGATTCTTGCAAGTTTAAACCTAAGGCTTCAAATTGGGGGTTTTCAATTTGACCATTGGATCATGTTGATTCTTGCTACATAGTCTCCTGCTACTGTTCCTAACCTATTCCCCAACTAATTCTCTAGCTTCCCTTTCAATTCCATCAATTTCTCATGAATGCTAGGATTCTTGTCTTTAGAACATAGGACCTCAATTTGGGGGTTTTCATTTGGACCATTGGATTGTGATAATACTTGCTAGGTAGTGTTCTTACATTTTTATTAATCATCTCTCCAAGTTTCGGATCGATTCGAACCCCGGAAGACCCATTTCGGACCAAAATCCCCAAAATCCACTATTCTGTCCCGAAGACAATTTTGGTCGATCCTTTTGGTCGATACCGTCGACCAAGACCATCGACCAAACTTGTTGTTGACAGCAACCTTGCTCCATTTTGACTCGTTCGACCTCCGATTTTCCCGATTTCTTTTCTAACCTTTCATTTATGTTTGTCTAGGGTCTTATTACCATCTTTGGATCATTCTTTTGAGATTGTTGGATTATCATCATCGTGACTTAAGGTAAGGACGGTTATTGCCATATAACATAGACTGTATGACTTGTACACTATTGTTGGTAACTTAGTAGACATAACTTATTAGTTGATTTCAAACATCATATGACTACTGTAGTTACCTTATGACAGTAGCACCATGCTTAATTACTTGGTTTATCATGTTTACTTATTCTTGTCATTTATTTATACATTGTATTATGAGATGTTATGACATGTTTTCAATATGATAATGTATTGTTGATATGTAATGGATGGAAATAAGCATGTGATTGCTTAGGTATGATTTGGGATTGGGGAGTGCCCTACTGGTACTTCTGTCCTTGGACATCGGAGGGAATAGTAGGGGATGTTCTCTGAAGATGCCCATCGACGCTCTCCTGGATCATTGGATGACATACATAGGACTTGTCTAGATGTATGGCTAGGATATCCCTGTCGTATCAAACCCGAATCGGAAGGGCATTGAGACCGAACGACCCGTGGTAGTGTATGGTTTGATGGGCGCTCCAGGCCGGTAACCAATCTGGTAGGGGACATAAACCATGCTACGGATACCTGAAAGGGGCCATTTATTGGTAGGGTTGCAAATGGCTAGACTTGGGCTCACGGGCGCTCAAGACCGGTAACCAATCCGTGAGAGGACGTGAGAGCTTCCAGTTTACTATTTGTGGATGACCAATAGGGTTGATGAGTCCGTAATCTGGGATTACGCTGACTCTAGTGTGAAGGATACCGGAAAGGATCGTCGGGGGCGAGGAATGGACTTATCTGGAACTGAGTTGATACGACTAAGTAGATGACTTGCATGGGGCTAGGCTTTTCTGTGACATGCGCCAGTACTTATACCAAACGGTGATGTGAGAGAGCGGTGACCGATTCCCCTACCATGGTTCTTTTTTGAGATGACTTTACCGAACTTCCCCGGGCAGACCCAAGATATCTTGTATAATTGAGGGGGAGTGACTGACAACCCAAAGAAGTATGGTGCTATGACTTAAAGCATGTCTACCCTAGAGACTAGCATACATAGAGTTAGAATCATAATTGCATCATGTGTTTCATATCATATTGGACCTAAGACTTTTCTTTCACCTGTCTCAGTCCAGTACAAAGGTGTCCTACAAGTACTGCCATACAAAGCCTTGAATGGAGCCATGCCTATTGTTGCTTGATAACTGTTGTTATAGGCAAACTCAACCAAAGCTAGGTGTTCATCCCAATTACCACCCATATCCACCACACAAGATCTGAGCATGTCTTCCAATGTCTGAATTGTCCGCTCAGATTGTCCATCAGACCGTGGATGATGAGCTGTACTCAAGTTCAATTGGGTTCCCAAGGCCTTCTGCAAACTATTCCAAAACCTTGAGGTGAACCTAGGATCACGATCCGAAACAATACTCAATGGCACACCATGCAGACGAACCACATTATCCACGTAAAGCCTTGCTAGCTTATCCAGAGTATGAGTGATCTTCATAGGAATGAAGTGGGCTGATTTGGTCAACCTATCAACAATCACCCACAAAGTGTCATTGCCTTTACTTGTCCGAGGCAAGCTAGTAACAAAGTCCATAGAGATATCCTCCCACTTCCAACTAGGAATAGGAAGAGGTTGAAGTAATCCAGATGGGGGTTGTCGAACGGCTTTCACACGTTGGCAAGTCTCACACTTGGCAACAAAATCATCAACATCCGCCTTCAGACCAATCCACCAAAAATGTTCCTTCAAGTCCTTGTACATCTTGGTGCTTCCCGGTGTATAGTAAAGACTGACGGTGTGCTTCCTTCAATATTTCTTTCTTAACTTCTTCATTTGCAGTGCACGCACACAGTCTTCCTCTAAACAATAAAGCACCATCCATGGATATACCAAAGTCGGGGTCCGACTCAGGATTTGAAGAAATCTTCTCAACTTTTATCAAAAGCTCTTGATCGGAACTCGCAGAGCAACAATTTTATCTCTAAGACCAGATCTTGCCGACATGGCAGAAAGAATAAAATCAGAATTCTCAGGGACAATTTCCAAATCAAAACTCTCAATAGAAGACCACAATGGTAAACTCAAAGCATTCAAATCCAAAGTCTTCTTCTGGTTCTTCCTACTAAGAGCATCAGCAACAACGTTTGCTTTCCCAGGGTGATACTGAATATCACAATCATAATCGGAGACTAGTTCCAACCATCTCCTTTGTCTCATGTTCAACTCCTTTTGGGTGAAGAAGTATTTCAAACTCTTATGATCCGTGAAAATGGCAATCTTCTCACCGTAGAGGTAATGTCTCCAAATCTTCAAAGCAAAGACAACAGCGGCAAGTTCTAGATCGTGAGTGGGGTAATTCCGCTCATAATCTTTCAATTGCCGAGAAGCATAGGCTACGACCTTGCCATGTTGCATCAGTACGCAACCCAATCCAATCTTTGACGCATCGGTATAAACTGTCATACCACCGGAACTATCAGGTATAGTCAAAACTGGGGCACTTGTCAATCTATCTTTCAACTCTTGGAAATTCTTCTCACAGGCGTCAGACCAAACAAACTTTTCTTCTTTCCTGGTCAACTTAGTCCTAGGAGCAGCCAACCGAGAAAAATTCTCAATAAACCTTCTGTAGTAACCCGCCAATCCAAGAAAACTTCTTATTTCAGTTACCGACTTCGGTCTTTCCCAATCAGCCACAGCTTGAACCTTTTCAGGATCGACACGAATACCTTTGGCTGAAACCACATGACCAAGGAATACTACTCTCTTAAGCCAGAAATCACACTTGCTAAACTTAGCGAACAACTTCTTTTCTCGCAACCTTTGCAAAGTGAACCTTAGATGACTCCAATGCTCTTCTTCGCTCTTCGAATAGATCAAGATGTCATCAATGAAAACAATCACAAACTTATCAAGCACATCGTGAAATACTCGGTTCATGAGGTCCATTAACACCGCAGGAGCATTGGTCAATCCGAAGGGCATGACTCTAAACTCGTAGTGACCATACCGCGTTCGGAAAGTTGTCTTGAAGATATCACTAGACTTCACTTTCAATTGGTGATATCCGGACCTTAAGTCAATCTTTGAGAACACAATCGCACCCTTCAACCGATCGAAGAGAATCATCAATTCGGGTAGTGGGTATCTATTCTTGATAGTCAACTTATTCAACTCACGGTAGTCGATGCACAAGCGCATACTACCATCTTTCTTCTTGACAAACAAGACCAGAGCTCCCCAAGGTGACACACTAGGCTGTACGAAACCTCTATCAATGAGCTCATTCAACTGATTTTGCAACTCTTTCAACTCAAGAGGAGCCATCCTATACGGAGCTTTAGATACCGGAGCGGCACCAGGGACGAGATCAATAGAAAACTCGACATCCCTGTCTGGAGGCACTCCCGATAGATCATCAGGGAAGACATTAACAAAGTCACAGACAACCCTGACTTCATCGACTCTTTTCTCCACTTTACCCTTGCCTTCAGATGAAGCATCATCCACTAGGGCATAGACTTGCATCAGCAATGACAAGCACCTTCTTACAAACCCTTCTCTTTTCCCCCCGAAATTCTAAGACCGGACTTCCACAAATATGGAACTGAATCTTCTTTGAGGAACAAAGGAACACAGCCTTGTGGGCTGTTAACCAATCAATTCCCAAAATAACATCGAAGTCCTTCATATCAAGAATTACAAAATTGGCTTCCAAGTTCTTCTCACCAATCAACACAGGACATTTAGATAACCCCTTATCTAGTTTCACAATAGGACCAGTAGGTGTACTAATCAATAAACAACTAGACAACTTCTTAGGGATTAGGTTAGGGTTCTTGATGAATGCAGATGACATGAACGAATGAGATGCACCAGTATCAAATAAGACAAATGCAGAAATAGAAGCAACTAACAATGTACCCGTAATCACTTCATGGCTTGGATCCCGCTCAAGATCGGAAATACTGAAAACTCTACCGGGAGGGAGGAGTAGGAGCACTCTTCACCACCGGAGCAAAGGCTGCTGGGCTGCCGCTTCGGATAGGCACGAGCGAAATGACTAGCTTGCTTGCAGAGAAGCAAACAGGATTGCCGGGTCCAACAGGGGGTGGCTGCAACAGAGGGCTTCTGAACAAAAGGCCTAGCACTTGCACTTACACTTGCTGGTGGTCGGTTTCCGCCATACTGTCTAAACTGGCCGGGCTGCTGAAAACCCGAGTTCTGACCTACACTCTTAGGCTGAAAGGTAGGAGTGGGGTAGGGTGTAGGTCTCACAAAACGCCGATCATTACGATCCACCAAACCGAGTTCCTTGGCTGCCAGGGCTTTTGCACACGTGCACTTTCCTTCTCTGTTTCTTCCAATTTCTTCGAGTTTTGCACCACTTGAGCATAGCTCACTATAGGCTGGACTCGTGAGATAAGCTTTAATGGCATGGCGCAGTCCTTTGAAGAACTTCTTTGCTTTGGCGAGGTCATCCTTCGGAGAATCTGGAGCAAAGAAATGAAGCTCCTCGAACTTCGTAGGTACTCCAACACAGACAGAGATCCTTGTGTAAGAACCATGAACTCAGCTTCCTTCGCATCCTTCACCGCCTCGGGAAAGTAATTCATACAAAAAGCCTCTTTGAACAACTCCCAAGTTACAACTCCCTGCATGCAAACCTTCCAAAACGAGCCGAGTGGAGATCCACCATGCATCGGCTTCTTGTTGCAACTTCGTTCAAAGCAAACGGAATCTTCGAGCTTCCGAGCATTGCGGATGTCGGAAAGCCTTCTCCAACTCACGAAGCCACTTGTTAGGAAACAAGGGGTCCTTGGTAACTCCGGTGAAAGTGGGTACTTGCATCTTCGGAAAACTCTCCATCAAAGTAGTATGAGGAGTTCCAGCTAAACCTCCCGCATTCAGGACTGCGGCATGAGGATTCACATTAGCACCAGCTCGAGTCTCATTATGCGAGTCATGAAACCCACCAACATCTGGTTGAACCGAGCCGCTTGTTGCTGCATCATATTGCCCATAATATTGGCAATATCTCGGAAACTTCCAACATTCGGGGCACCGGGTATCTCATGGGTACCCCGATCAACATTAGGTATCTCACCACCTCCATGAGGTATTTCACCACCTCCTTACCCCTTGACCACTGGATTCACCACGCCCACTTCTCGGAGTAACCATTTCGCAAAACCGAGAACATCAAAATACCGAATTTCAAGTTTCAACATAAACCACAAGTCCAAATGATTTGAAAACCTAAATCATGCTCAAATATATCCATATAGTCATCAAACAATAATCCATAAGGCAAAAATCACATTTTCCAAAAATTCAACAGCAAAAGAGGTCTCTGTGACCATTGGTCGAGTGATTGGTCGATCGACCCGATCGACCAATGAGTCGACCAATGCGCATGTAATGCGAAAATTTGCATTATAAGCCTCATTTCCACATTCCAACTTCATTCTATCTTCTTTCAAAGGTGAGAGAGCTCTAGGGAAAGTCTCCAAAGGTTCTCACAAGTGTTCTTGAGGTGTTTTGGTGCTTCAACAACAAAACAACAACACACAATCATCACAAACAAGGTAAATCTCTCATTCTTTCTTCCATTTTCATCTTCTCATGCTTGCATTTCAATCAAAACCATGCTTTGCTTGTATCCAATGCTAGAAATCATGCTTAGGAATGCTTAGAAACATACTCCCTAGGTTTTAAACACAATGCCATGCATAGAAAACAAGTTCTAACATATTGGTGTTCATCTCGCAACGTTTTCATACCGAAATCGTTATCTTTAGAAAAATTTCGTTTTCTCTCAAACCGCTTGAAATTTTCGCACGAGATCAAATGCTACATGCTCAAGATGATATTGTAGATAGGTCCATACAATTTGATTAAACCAATTTCAACTTTTCAAAAATCCCATTTTGACCTAAATTGCAAAATCCCCAAATTTCCTTCTTGCTGAATTTTTCGCTTTAATCCAAGTTTTCGATCGATTTTCTTCAAACAAACTTCATAGACATGAAATTCCAAGTATTGCGCACATGCTAGTATGTTCAAATCAAATTTCCCCCAAATTTGAAATTTTCCAAAAAATTACGAAAATACCCTTTTGGCTCAAATCTTAAAGTAGCACTAACTGGAAATGTCTCTTGTGTGAAACCCAGCCCTAACCTTGACCCGGAAACCTTGTTATTTGTAGGTCCGATGACCCGAAGTAAAGTAAGAAGTCAGCTTTGGGCCATCCCAGTAGAGGACTTGGTGTCTGGCTTTGAATCCATGAAGGTTGATGATGAGGTTCTATTTATGGAAACTGAATCCTGATGAAGATCTAATTAGTTGATGGACTTGGAGTGCTCTCTATCTTGGTTTGAAGGCATTTCTACCTACTAGGTAAGTCACTTGACTTGTGTGCAAAACCCCTTTAGGTTTGGATTTGATCTGGGCCTTCAATTCCCGTTTTGGCCTTGCGCATTCGCATTGGTCGATTGGGCCGCCGACCAATCCACTCGACCAATGAGTGCTGTCTTTGGCAATTAGGTTGATTCTTGCTCTATTTAAGTCTAACCTCGAGTCCACTTCGTATTTGCTGCCTCCAAACCCTCTCGGAACGAACCAAAGACCTCTCGCAAGTCATCTCTCTTGCATCCTTGGTGATTTCTTGACGGATCTTCGTCGGAACTCTTCTTTTTGCATCAAAAGGTATGTCTACTCTCTCTTCTTCTCCTACATCTTTGTTTTTCTTTCCTTTTTGAGTTGAGACAGTAGAAGAGATGCTGCATCCTCTGTTGCAAACATCTCTGAACATGTTCTCATGATCATCCTAAGGATTTAAGGCTAGAACAATGATCTTAACCATGATCATTGCAAGCTTTTGAAGGATTCATGATCAAACCATGATTTAATCTCTGATAATCTCCTAATCTGAATTCTGATCTCTTTGGATCTTCTTTCATTGATCATGTTAGTGGTTAATGGTTGTGTTTTCTTTCCATGATCCATAATCCATAGAATTCTAGTTGTTCTCTTCTACCTTACTATGTGTTCTTCATGATGCATGATAGTTACATATATGGTAGGTTTTATTTCCTTATTTAGATTTATGCTTCTAAGCCTTATTCCATGAAGACCTATGCATGTTTTCATGTTTTCATTACCGAAAGCAATGATCCATCCTCCTATAGTTCTTGTCTTTGTTTTCTATTTCAAATTCATCAAGATCCATGTTTGAATTAATTATGGTAACTTTTTGTTTCCTAATTTGGATCTTGATACCTTGATTTGATTAGTGTTTTGAGGTCCCCTATATGTTAGAATACTACTGATGTAGTCTACCCCTTGATTAGCACCCTTTTGAACCACCAAATTCGGATTTCATATCTCAAAACTCTGATTTTATAAGCTACTGTCTGCATTGGTCGACTGATTGGTCGACTGGACCACTCGACCAATCCACTCGACCAATGAGTACAGCAACTCCAGAATTGGTCTGTTTCGGATGTTTTGATATATTTTCTGTTAGGGATCTTTCCTAATATGTTGTATATACTTGTTTAGGACCTTCTTCTCAAGTTTGCCAAGATCTTACTTGATTTCTTAGGATTCTTTGCGAGTTATAAAAGGTAAGGATGGTTATTTCCTTAATTACATAGATAGCATGAATCTAGTTTCTATATTTGAATATCATTAATATGTTTCCTAAATTAGATTTTTACAATGATATACTACTGTTGCATAACTTTGATTACAGTAGCATTACTTATTCATATTGAATTGATTCATGTATGATTTACTTACCAATGTTATACATGTGATTGTAATTACTGATTTCTTTCCATATATGGAGTTACCATATATGTGATGATATGAATTGATGCATGTGTATGCTTACGTATGGTTTGGAAAGGAGAGGTGTCCTTTCGACACTTCTGTCCTTGGACTACTACGGGAATATTATGGGATGTTTCCGGAGATGCCCTCTGGACACCTTCCTAAACTGTTGGATGACATATATAGGATTGTCTAGTAGTGTTTGGCTAGGATGTCCTGTTATGTCGGACCCTAATCGGAGGGGTATTGAGACCGAACGACCCGTGGTAGCAATGGGGATTCATGGGCGCTCAAGACCGGTAACCAACCCGTGAGAGGACAGGAATCACATTGTGGGGGCCATTTATTGGTAGGGTTGCATATGGTTAGACTTGGGCTCACGGGCGCTTAAGACCGGTAACCAACCCGTGAGAGGACGTGAGAGCTTCCCGTTTACCATATGTGGATAACCAATAGGGTTGATGAGTCCGTAGTCCGAGTTGGTCGGTGCCATAGGATACGCTGACTCTAGTGTGAAGGATACCGGAAAGGATCGTCAGTGGACGAGGAATGGAAGTATCTCGGATCCGACTTGATGTAACCAAGTAGAAGACTTGCATTTGGCTAGGTTTTACCCCGACATGCGCCAAGATTTATACCAAATGGTTGTGAGAGAGTGTGTTGACTTAACCCCCGCCAAGGTTTGTCCCGAGGGATGAAGGACCCATTACCAATCGGCTGCTCAAGACCGGTGAAATGATCCGTGAGAGAATCCAAGATATCTTAAATGGTTGAGGATGTGAGTGGACTTTCCTAAAGAAGTACGGTGCTATGACTTAAAGCATGTCTGCCAATAGAGACCAGCATACATAGAGTTAGATTCATTCATTCATTGTTTGTCTCATATCATTTTGCATTTATGATTGTTCTGGAATCCCGCCATTTATGTTATTATGGATTTTAATCGCCTTTACCGAGTTTCTTTGAAACTCATTCCTTTATTGTACAATGTTGTTAGACTATCCTGCAGTACCGAGTACTATGACGGTCCCTATGAGGAAGCGCAAGGCGAAGAGACATATCTCCGGGAAGGTGATTGCGGTTACCACAATTACTCGAAGATCCCACGGGTGGTTATGCTCCGTACGATGCTTAGTCCGACCATTGAGTGGAAGCGTCCTTGTGCCATTTATGAGATCTATACTTACAAGGATGTTGTCTATAAAGTGGAGAATAATTTAGTTACCCAATGTACTTGCTACTGGGATTAGATTTTGTCTAGTTTATTCTTTCGAGCTACTTTTCCGCTGGATGTAAAGTGGGATTTTTGCTTCACTTTACTTATCTCGTTTGATACTCGATTATATCTATTATTCCGATTCGTTTATGATTCATTCTTTCATTATTGGATCTATGATTTATCTTCCGCACTCTTGTTATGATTGTTCATGATTATGTTATTGTTTATGTGGGAGGTTGATCACTCGATACCCGATCTTCGGGCTGTGGATCACACTCTCGGGTATGCCGGATAGGGTACCGGCCGGGAGGGCGGATGATTGGTATCGGAGCCCAAGGTTCGAGGAGATCCTAACCACAAAAGACAACAACTGAACATTCCCGAGTCATTGATCTGAAATGACTCATCTACTCTTAGAAGTGAATAATAGAACACTGAATTAGAAACTTGACCTTTGAGGCATAACAGAACATTTCGAATAACATACCATAATTATACTTGAACAAATGACACTAATGCAAGGAAAAGAAAAGTTGCATAACATACAATAATTAAAGAGAAACAAAATGAACTTCATTAATTTCAAAAGTTTTTACAATGATTACATCCGAAATGCATAAAAGGAAAATCCTAAAGTACTAGTCTATCTAGGTGATCTACTCGATCTCTATATGCTCGAACTCCTCTCGCTAGCCGAGTCACCCGATGCTCTTTCCTATCCCGTCGTGACTCCATCCTCTCGTACATCTGCTCCCCGTCCGACCTCCATCCTCTCTAGCATGGAAGTCATCGATCTCATCCGTGCACCAAGATCCGAAGTCTCCGGAACCGCATGTGAAGGGCCGCCCGCCTCGAAGTGTGATGAAGGAAACTCGTGATGCACAGTGCTCAGCCTCGCGCATATCTCAGTATCATCTCCGGCCTGATCATCACTATCGGGACCGATATCCTCTCCTCCATCCTCTCGATCCCTCATCCTCATCCTCTCGATTCATCATCATCCTCACCCTCGGGACCAGGAGATCTCTCTAACCGATGTAGTCTCATCCGTCGAATGGTCCGAGTCCCAATGGGGTATCCCCGTGATCTAGTGTCCATCGGTGTATCCTCGAAACTCACCCCGAAATGCCCGAAGATCAAAGTCGAAGCCTCCCATAGCAAAGGTTCCGCATGCTAGGCCGCAGAACCAAGTCCAAGCATGACCCGCTGAATGATGTAGGAAAGATCGATCTCGAAGCCCATGTAGATGCGGTAGATGACTAAGGCCTCCATCACCGTGACCCGATGGTGATGTCCGGCTTTCGGCATGATGTTTCGGCCGACTATGCGACCGATAATACGTGCAGAACCCGTCATCCGTCCGCTAGTCCACGGTGTGAAGCATCGACGGCTATCCCATAGCGTAGAGCATATCTCGCGAAGCTCGTACGGCATCGATGGCTGTCCAGATCCGCTCCTGCAGGTATCCACACACACCGCTGTGGATAGTAAGGGACCCGCAAGATCTCAGCCAGTGTCCCGGTAGAGAAGCGAATCCGAGTCCGGAGGACCCCCGCTCCCGAGGACAAGTCCGAGTGGATGTCCCCGGCCCCGAGCCTCCTCTCGTGTAAGTAAGGTTGCTGAAGAACAACCTCACTAGCTCCGGGTATACCGGCAAATCCTCGGTGAAGAGGTGAGTCCACCGTAAAGTGTCGAACCTCTCGCCGGATCCTAAAGGCTCGAGCTGGCGTAAGTGAAGTAGACGCCCCATCTCGATGTTACAATAGCTGAAGTAGGCCTCGTACATGCAAACTCGGCCCGAGGTGTGTCAAACAGGTCCGGTCTCCTAACCTCCTCTCTGGGCTCGAAAGGAACCCGACCTCTGCCCCTAAGAGCACCTACGATGCGACCCTCGACCTCTACCTCCTCCTCGTCCTCCCCTCTCGCATGATGTATCCGTGGGAAGAGACAAGAGACAATTCCAATTAGTGCTATTTCAAGATTTGAGCCAAAAGGGTATTTTCGTAATTTTTCGGAAAATTTCAAATTTGGGGGAAATTTGATTTGAACATACTAGCATGTGCGCAATACTTGGAATTTCATGTCTATGAAGTTGTTTTGATGAAAATCGATCGAAAACTTGGATTAAAGCGAAAAATTCAGCAAGAAGGAAATTTGGGGATTTTGCAATTTAGGTCAAAATTGGATTTTTGAAAAGTTGAAATTGGTTAAATCAAATTGTATGGACCTATCTACAATGTCATCTTGAGCATGTAGCATTTGATCTCGTGCGAAAATTTCAAGCGGTTTGAGAGAAAACGAAATTTTTCTAAAGATATCGATTTCGATATAAAACTTTGCGAGATGAGCACCAAATGTGTTAAAACTTGTTGTCTATGCACGTCATTGTGTTTAAAACCTAGGGAATATGTTTCTAAGCATTCCTAAGCATGATTTCTAGCATTGGATGCAAGTAAAGCATGGTTTTATTGAAATGCAAGCATGAGAAGATGAAAATGGAAGGAAGAATGAGAGATTTACCTTGTTTGTGAAGATGGTGTGTTGTGGTGTTGTTGTTGAAGCACTAAATCACCTCAAGAACACTTGTGGGAACTCTTGGATATTTTCCCTAGAGCTCTCTCACCTTTGGAAGAAGTTAGAATGAGGTTGGAATGTGGAAATGAGGCTTATAATGCGAATTTTCGCATTCTGTCTTCATTGGTCGACCGATTGGTCGACCGGGTCACTCGACCAACCACTCGACCAATGGTCACAAGTGACCTCATTTGCTGTTGAATTTTTGGAAAATGTGATTTTTGCCTTATGGAATATTGTTTGATGACTATATGGATATATTTGAGCATGATTTAAGTTTTCAAATCATTTGGACTTGTGGTTTATGTTGAATCTTCGAAATTCGGTATTTTGATGTTCTCGGTTTTTGCGTAATGGTTACTCCGAGAAGTGGGCGTGGTGAATCCAAAGTGGTCATGGAGGTGGTGAAGTACCTCGGGGAGGTGGTGAAGTACCTCATGGAGGTGGTGAGATACCAAATGCTGATCAGTGGTACTCATGAGATCCCCGGTGCCCCGAATGTTGGAAGTTTCGTAGATATTGCCAATATCATGGGCAATATGATGCAGCAGCAAGCAGCCTCAGTTCAACCAGATGTTGGTGGGTTTCATGACTCGCATAATGAGACCCGGGCTGGTGCTAATGTGAATCCTCATGCCGCAGCCCCGAATGCGGGAGGTTTAGTCGGAACTCCTCATACTCGCCCGATGGAGAGTTTTCTCAAGATGCAAGTACCCACTTTTACCGGAGTTACCAAGGACCCCTTGTTTCCTAACAAGTGGCTTCGTGAGTTGGAGAAGGCTTTCCGACATCCGCAATGCTCGGAAGCTCGAAGATTTTGTTTGCCGAGCGTGAGTTGCAACAAGAAGCCGATGCATGGTGGATCTCCACTCGTCCTGTTTTTGGAAGGTTTGCATGCAGGAGTTGTAACTTGGGAGTTATTCAAAGAGGCTTTTTGTATGAACTACTTTCCCGAGGCGGTGAAGGATGCGAAGGAAGCTGAGTTTATGATTCGACTCAAGGAACTTTGTCTCGTGTTGGAGTACCAACAGAAGTTCGAGGAGCTTCATTTCTTTGCTCCGCATTCTTTGAAGGAAGACCTCGCCAAAGCAAAGAAGTTCTTCAAAGGACTGCGCCCTCGCCATTAAAGCTTACCTCACAAGTCCAGCCTATAGTGAGCTATGCTCAAGTGGTGCAGAACTCGAAGAAGTTGGAAGAAACAGAGAAGGAAAGTGCTCGTGTGCAAAAGCCTTGGCAGTCAAGGAATTCTGGTTTGGTGGATCGCAATGACCGTCGTTATGTGAGACCTACACCCTACCCCACTCCTACCTTTCGGGCTAAGAGTGTAGGTCGAACACGGGTTTTCAGCAGCCCGGCCAGTTTAAACAAAGATGGCGGAAACCGACCACCAGCAAATGCAAATGCAAGTGCAAGTGCAAGTGCAAGTGCAAGGCCTTTTGTTCGAAGCCCTCGTTGCAGCCACCCCCGTTGGATCCAAAGCAATCCCGTTTGCTTCTACCGCAAGCAAGCTGGTCATTTTCGCTCGTGCTCGTCCGGGCGGCCCGCCCAGCAGCCCGCCCTGCTGGTGAAGAGTGCTCCCCGCTCCTCCCTCCGGTAGAGTTTTCAGTATTTCCAGATCTGAGCAGGATCCAAGCCATGATGTGATTACGGTGTACATTGTTAGTCGCTTCTATTTCGCATTTGTCTTATTTGATACGGGTGCATCTCATTCGTTCATGTCATCTCGCATTCATCAAGAAGACTAACCTAATCCCCGAGAAGTTGTCTAGTTGTTTATTGATTAGTACACCTATTGGTCCTGTTGTGAAACTAGATAAGGGGTTATCTAAATGTCCCGTGTTGATTGGTGAGAAGAACTTGGAAGCCAATTTTGTGATTCTTGACATGAAGGACTTCGATGTTATTTTGGGAATCGATTGGTTGACAGCCCACAAAGCCGTGTTCCTTTGTTCCTCAAAGAAGATTCAGTTCCATATTTGTGGAAGTCCGGTCTTTGAATTTCAAGGTGAAAAGAGAAGGGTTTGTAAGAAGGTGTTGTCTGACCGATGCAAGTCTATGCCCTAGTGGATGATGCTTCATCCGAAGGCAAGGGTATAGTGGAGAAAAGAGTCGATGAAGTCGAGTTGTCTGCGACTTTGTTGATGTCTTCCCCGATGATCTATCGAGGAGTGCCTCCGGACAGAGATGTCGAATTCTCTATTGATCTCGTCCCCGGTGCCGCACCGGTATCTAAAGCTCCGTATAGGATGGCTCCTACCGAGTTGAAAGAGTTGCAAAATCAGTTGAATGAGCTCATTGATAGAGGTTTCAGACAGCCTAGTGTGTCACCTTGGGGAGCTCCGGTCTTGTTCGTCAAGAAGAAAGACGGTAGTATGCGCTTGTGCATCGACTACCGTGAGTTGAATAAGTTGACTATCAAGAATAGATATCCGCTGCCCGTAATCGATGATCTCTTCGATCAGTTGAAGGGTGCAGTTGTGTTCTCAAAGATTGACTTAAGGTCCGGATATCACCAATTGAAAGTGAAGTCTAGTGATATCTTCAAGACAGCTTTCCGAACGCGGTATGGTCACTACGAGTTTAGAGTCATGCCCTTCGGATTGACCAATGCTCCCTGCGGTGTTCATGGACCTCATGAACCGAGTATTTCATGATGTGCTTGATAAGTTTGTGATTGTTTTCATTGATGACATCTTGATCTATTCGAAGAGCGAAGAAGAGCATGCGAGTCATCTAAGTTTCACTTTGCAAAGGTTGCGGGAAAAGAAGTTGTTTGCTAAGTTTAGCAAGTGTGATTTCTGGCTTAAGAGAGTGGTTTTCCTTGGTCATGTAGTTTCAGCCGAAGGTATTCGTGTCGATCCCGAAAAGGTCCAAGCCGTGGCTGATTGGGAGAGACCGAAGTCAGTAACGGAAATAAGAAGTTTTCTTGGATTGGCGGGTTACTACCGAAGGTTTATTGAGAACTTTTCTCGGTTGGCTGCTCCTATGACTAAGTTGACCAGGAAAGAAGAGAAGTTTGTTTGGTCCGACGCCCGTGAGAAGAATTTCCAAGAGTTGAAAGATAGATTGACAAGTGCCCCGGTTTTGACTATACCCGATAGTTCCGGTGGTATGACAGCTTTATACCGATGCGCCAAAGATTGGTTTGGGTTGTGTACCGATGCAACATGGCAAGGTCGTAGCCTATGCTTCTCGGCAATTGAAGGATTATGAGCGGAATTACCCCACTCACGATCTAGAACTTGCCGCCGTTGTCTTTGCTTTGAAGATTTGGAGGCATTATCTTTACGGTGAGAAGATTGCCATTTTCACGGATCATAAGAGTTTGAAATATTTCTTTACCCAAAAGGAGTTGAACATGAGACAAAGGAGATGGTTGGAACTAGTCTCCGATTATGATTGTGATATTCAAGATCATCCCGGGGAAAGCAAATGTTGTTGCCGATGCTCTTAGTAGGAAGAACCGAAGAAGACTTTGGATTTGAATGCTTTGAGTTTACCATTGTGGTCTTCTATTGAGAGTTTTGATTTGGAAATCGTCCCCGAGAATTCTGATTTTATTCTTTCGCCATGACGGCAAGATCTCGGTCTTAGAGATAAGATTGTTGCTCTCGCAGAGTTTCGATCAAGAGTTTTTGACCAAAGTTGAGAAGATTTCTTCGAATCCCGAGTCGGACCCCGACTTTGGTATATCCATGGATGGTGCTTTGTTGTTTAGAGGAAGAGCAGTCGGTATGTGCACGCAAACGATGAAGTTAAGAAAGAAATATTGAAGGAAGCACACGCCCCCCGGGGGGCACCAAGGGGGGAGGACAGGGGGGGGGGGGGGGGGGGGGGGGGTGGGGGGGGGGGGGGGGGGGGCGGGGGGGGGGGGGGCGACAACCTCCATCCTGGATTACTTCAACCCCTTCCTATTCCTAGTTGGAAGTGGGAGGATATCTCCATGGACTTTGTGACTAGCTCGCAGCCTCGGACAAGTAAAGGCAATGACACCGTGTGGGTGATTGTTGATAGGTTGACCAAATCAGCCCATTTCATTCCTATGAAGATCACTCATACCTCGGATATAGCTGGCTTTATGTGGATAATGTGGTGGGTCGTCCGCATGGTGTGCCATTGAGTATTGTTTCGGATCGTGATCCTAGGTTCACCTCAAGGTTTTGGAATAGTTTGCGGAAGGCCTTGGGAACCCAATTGAACTTGGATGTACAGCTCATCATCCACAGAGGAAAAGGAAAAGGGGAAGGGGGGAATTCAGACATTGGAAGACATGCTCGGATCTTGTGTGGTGGATATGGGTGGTAATTGGGATGAACACCTAGCTTTGGTTGAGTTTGCCTATAAACAGCTTATCAAGCAACAATAGGCATGGCTCCATTCAAGGCTTTGTATGGTAGTACTTGTAGGACACCTTTGTACTGGACCGAGACAGTGAAAGAAAAGTCTTAGGTCCCGAGATGATTGAAGCTACAAGTGCTATGGTAGATATGATAAGAGAAAGGATTAAGTCGCCCCCCGAGACAGTAAATCTTATGCCGATAAGAGAAGGACCGATTTGGAATTTCAAGTTGGAGAGAAAGTCTTTCTCAAGGTCTCACCAATGAAGGGTGTGATGAGATTCAATGTTAAGGGAAAGCTTAGCCCTCGTTACATTGGACCTTTCGAGATTTTGGAAAAGGTTGGACCCGTTGCGTATCGATTAGCATTACCTCCGCCTCTTGCTGGTGTGCACAATGTGTTTCATATTTCGATGCTCCGAAAATACATAGAGAATCCGGAACACATTTTGCGGCAAGCACTCGAAGGACTTAGTGCTGATTTGACCTATGATGAAGAACCGGCCGAAATCCCGGATAGGAAGGACAAGCACTGCGGAATCGCGCCATTCCTTTGGTGAAGATTCGGTGGAAGAACCATACCCCGAAGAAGCTTCTTGGGAGAAGGAAGAAGACATGAAGGAGAAGTTTCCTTACCTCTTTGGAAGCACAGTACGCTTTCAATTTCGGGGACGAAATTTCTTTAAGGGGGGGAGAATGTGAAACCCAGCCCTAACCTTGACCCGGAAACCTTGTTATTTGTAGGTCCGATGACCCGAAGTAAAGTAAGAAGTCAGCGGGCTTTGGGCCATCCCAAAGAGGGGATGGGGGGGGGGGGGGAGACCGGAAGGGGGGTGGTGGGGGGGTTTTTTTGTAGGAGAGAGATCCCGATGAAGATCTAATTAGTTGATGGACTTGGAGTGCTCTCTATCTTGGTTTGAAGGCATTTCTACCTATTAGGTAAGTCACTTGACTTGTGTGCAAAACCCCTTTAGGATTGGATTTGATCCGGACCTTCAATTCCCCGTTTTGGCCTTGTTGCCAAGATTGGTCGACCGATTGGTCGATCGGGGCCGCCGACCAATCCACTCGACCAATGAGTGTCGTTTCTTTGGCAATTAGGTTGATTCTTGCTCTATTTAAGTCCAACCTCGAGTCCACTTCGTATTTGCTGCCTCCAAACCCTCCGGAACGAACCAAAGACCTCTCGCAAGTCATCTCTCTTGCATCCTTGGTGTTTTCTTGACGGATCTTCGTCGGAACTCTTCTTTTTGCATCAAAAGGTATGTCTACTCTCTCTTCTTCTCCTCCATCTTTGTTTTTCTTTCCTTTTTGAGTTGAGACAAGAGAAGAGATGCTGCATCCTCTCGTTGCAAACATCTCTCGAACATGTTCTCATGATCATCCTAAGGATTTAAGGCTAGAACAATGATCTTAACCATGATCATTGCAAGCTTTTGAAGGATTCATGATCAAACCATGATTTAATCTCTCGTTAATCTTCTAATCTGAATTCTCGATCTCTTTGGATCTTCTTTCATTGATCATGTTAGTGGTTAATGGTTGTGTTTTCTTTCCATGATCCATAATCCATAGAATTCTAGTTGTTCTCTTCTACCTTACTATGTGTTCTTCATGATGCATGATAGTTACATATATGGTAGGTTTTATTTCCTTATTTAGATTTATGCTTCTAAGCCTTATTCCATGAAGACCTATGCATGTTTTCATGTTTTCATTACCGAAAGCAATGATCCATCCTCCTATAGTTCTTGTCTTTGTTTTCTATTTCAAATTCATCAAGATCCATGTTTGAGTTAATTATGGTAACTTTTTGTTTCCTAATTTGGATCTTGATACCTTGATTTGATTAGTGTTTTGAAGTCCCCTATATGTTAGAATACTACTGATGTAGTCTACCCCTTGATTAGTACCCTTTTGAACCACCAAATTCGGATTTCATATCTTAAAACTCTGATTTTATAGGCTATCGTCTCGCATTGGTCGATCGATTGGTCGACCGGACCACTCGACCAATCCACTCGACCAATGAGTACAAAGCAACTCCAGCATTTGGTCTGCTTCGGATGTTTTGATATATTTTCTGTTAGGGATCTTTCCTAATATGTTGTATATACTTGTTTAGGACCTTCTTCTCAAGTTTGCCAAGATCTTACTTGATTTCTTAGGATCCCTTTGCGAGTTATAAAAGGTAAGGATGGTTATTTCCTTAATTACATAGATAGCATGAATCTAGTTTCTATATTTGAATATCATTAATATGTTTCCTAAATTAGATTCTTACAATGATATACTACTGTTGCATAACTTTGATTACAGTAGCATTACTTATTCATATTGAATTGATTCATGTATGATTTACTTACCAATGTTATACAAGTGATTGTAATACTGATTTCTTTCCATATATGTAGTTACCATATATGTGATGATATGAATTGATGCATGTGTATGCTTACGTATGGTTTGGAAAGGAGAGGTGTCCTTTCGACACTTCTGTCCTTGGACTACTACGGGAATATTATGGGATGTTTCCGGAGATGCCCTCTCGGACACCTTCCTAAACTGTTGGATGACATATCTAGGATTTGTCTAGTAGTGTTTGGCTAGGATGTCCGGTTATGTCAGACCCTAATCGGAGGGGTATTGAGACCGAACGACCCGTGGTAGCAATGGGGATCCATGGGCGCTCAAGACCGGTAACCAACCCGTGAGAGGACAGGAATCACATTGTGGGGGCCATTTATTGGTAGGGTTGCATATGGTTAGACTTGGGCTCACGGGCGCTTAAGACCGGTAACCAACCCGTGAGAGGACGTGAGAGCTTCCCGTTTACCATATGTGGATAACCAATAGGGTTGATGAGTCCGTAGTCCGAGTTGGTCGGTGCCATAGGATACGCCGACTCTAGTGTGAAGGATACCGGAAAGGATCGTCAGTGGACGAGGAATGGAAGTATCCGGATCTCGACTTGATGTAACTAAATAGAAGACTTGCATTTGGCTAGGTTTTACCCCGACATGCGCCAAGATTTATACCAAATGGTTGTGAGAGAGTGTGTTGACTTAAACCCCCGCCAAGGTTTGTCCCGAGGGATGAAGGACCCATTACCAATCGGCTGCTCAAGACCGGTGAAATGATCCGTGAGAGAATCCAAGATATCTTAAATGGTTGAGGATGTGAGTGGACTTTCCTAAAGAAGTACGGTGCTATGACTTAAAGCATGTCCGCCAATAGAGACCAAAGCATCCATAGAGTTAGATTCATTCATTCATTGTTTGTCTCATATCATATTGCATTTATGTTTGTTCCTGGAATCCCGCCATTTATGTTATTATGGATTTTAATCGCCTTACCGAGTTTCTTTGAAACTCATTCCTTTATTGTACAATGTTGTTAGACTATCCCGTGTGCACCGAGTACTATGACGGTCCCTATGAAGAAGCGCAAGGCGAAGAGACATATCTCCAGGAAGGTGATTGCGGTTACCACAACTACTCTGAAGATCCCGCGAGTGGTTATGCTCCGTATGATGCTTAGTCCGACCATTGAGTGGAAGCGTCCTTGTGCTATTTATGAGATCTATACCTACAAGGATGTCGTCTATAAAGTGGAGAATAATTTAGTTACCCAATGTACTTGCTACTGGGATTAGATTTTGTCTAGTTTATTCTTTAGAGCTACTTTTCCGCTGGATGTAAAGTGGGATTTTTGCTTCACTTTACTTATCTGTTTGATACTCTGATTATATCTATTATTCTGATTCGTTTATGATTCATTCTTTCATTATTGGATCTATGATTTATCTTCCGCACTCTTGTTATGATTGTTCATGATTATGTTATTGTTTATGTGGGAGGTTGATCACTCGATACCTGATCTTCGGGCTGTGGATCACACTCTCGGGTATGCCAGATAGGGTACCAGCTGGGAGGGCGTGACACCAGCTCCAATAGCGTATATTTAAGTTGTTGCAGTTAAAAAGCTCGTAGTTGGACTTTGGGATGGGTCGATCGTTCCGCCTTTCGGTGTGTACCGGTCGTCTCGTCCCTTCTGTCGGCGATGCGCTCCTGGCCTTAATTGGCCGGGTCGTGCCTCCGGCGCTGTTACTTTGAAGAAATTAGAGTGCTCAAAGCAAGCCTACGCTCTGTATACATTAGCATGGGATAACATTATAGGATTTCGGTCCTATTGCGTTGGCCTTCGGGATCGGAGTAATGATTAACAGGGACAGTCGGGGGCATTCGTATTTCATAGTCAGAGGTGAAATTCTTGGATTTATGAAAGACGAACCACTGCGAAAGCATTTGCCAAGGATGTTTTCATTAATCAAGAACGAAAGTTGGGGGCTCGAAGACGATCAGATACCGTCCTAGTCTCAACCATAAACGATGCCGACCAGGGATCGGCGGATGTTGCTTTTAGGACTCCGCCGGCACCTTATGAGAAATCAAAGTTTTTGGGTTCCGGGGGAGTATGGTCGCAAGGCTGAAACTTAAAGGAATTGACCGAAGGGCACCACCAGAGTGGAGCTCGCGGCTTAATTTGACTCAACACGGGGAAACTTACCAGGTCAAGACATAGTAAGGATTGACAGACCGAGAGCTCTTTCTTGATTCTATGGGTGGTGGTGCATGGCCGTTCTTAGTTGGTGGAGCGATTTGTCCGGTTAATTCCGTTAACGAACGAGACCTCAGCTCGCTAACTAGCTACGCGGAGGTATCCTCCACGGCCAGCTTCTTAGAGGGACTATGGCCGTTTAGGCCACGGAAGTTTGAGGCAGATAGATCAGTGTGGCCCCGGGTTGCCCTTTTTTTCCGGCCCCCCGCCCCCCCCCCCCCTATTTTTTTCCCTCTTTCCCCCCCCCCCCCCCCCGCCGCTTTTTTTTTTTTTTTTTTTTTTTTGGGGTATTGTTGGTCTTAAACGAGGAATTCCTAGTAAGCGCGAGTCATCAGCTCGCGTTGACTACGTCCCCGCCCTTTGTACACACCGCCCGTCGCTCCTACCGATTGAATGGTCCGGTGAAGTGTTCGGATCGCGGCGACGGTGGCGGTTCGCCGCCGGGCGACGTCGCGAGAAGTCCACCGAACCTTATCATTTAGAGGAAGGAGAAGTCGTAACAAGGTTTCCGTAGGTGAACCCGCGCGGAAGGATCATTGTCGATACCGCCCAGCAGCATGCACCCGCGAACACGTCAAGACACGCCCGGGAGAAGGTGGGTGGGGTGGGTTCTCCCCCCTCGCCCCCGGCCCCGGTGGGCCCGGCGCCATCCGTGGCTCCCGGCCCGAACACAAACACCGGCGCGGACGACAGCGCCAAGGAATATCACAACGGAACGGGCGTGCGCCGCCGCGCCCTCGGCGCGGCGTGCCTCGTCCAACATCCGAATCTCACGAACGACTCTCGGCAACGGATATCTCGGCTCTCGCATCGATGAAGAACGTAGCAAAATGCGATACTTGGTGTGAATTGCGGAATCCCGTGAACCATCGAGTCTTTGAACGCAAGTTGCGCCCTAGGCCATCGGCCGAGGGCACGCCGCTCGGGCGCCACGCATCGCGCCGCCGCCCACCCCCCGCCCTCCAAGGCGGGAAGTGCGCGGAGCGGAGTCCGGCCCCCCGTGTCCCTCTAGGGGCGCGGCCGGCCCAAAGGCAAAGGCCCCCTGTGTGGCGATCGTCACGACGAGTGGTGGTAGAAGCCACTGTGCCATTAGTCTGGACGTCGTGCACGCTTCGCCCACCCCGGGAACCGACGACCCTTACGAGGCGCCTCGGCGCTACGACCGCGACCCCAGGTCAGGCGGGGCTACCCGCTGAGTTTAAGCATATCTGTGCCCGCCCCCCCGGGGGGGGGGTTTGGGGGGGTGGGGGGGGGGGGGGCGGCGCGGGGGGGGGGGGGGGGGGGGGGCCCACCCACAAAAAAAAAAAAAAAATAATAAACAAAAATAGTGAGGGGGGGGGGGGGGGGTGGAAGAATTATTAATGAAAGAAAGAAAGAGAATAGGATAAGAGAAAAATATATATATGTGATGAGGGGATGGATAAGTAAAGTGAAGCAAAAATCCCACTTTACATCCAGCGGAAAAGTAGCTCGAAAGAATAAACTAGACAAAATCTAATCCCAGTAGCAAGTACATTGGGTAACTAAATTATTCTCCACTTTATAGACGACATCCTTGTAGGTATAGATCTCATAAATGGCACAAGGACGCTTCCACTCAATGGTCGGACTAAGCATCGTACGGAGCATAACCACCCGTGGGATCTTCGTGAGTAATTGTGGTAACCGCAATCACCTTCCCCGGAGATATGTCTCTTCGCCTTGCGCTTCCTCATAGGGACCGTCATAGTACTCAAGACTCGCAGGATAGTCTAACAACATTGTACAATAAAGGAATGAGTTTCAAAGAAACTCAAGAAGGCGCTTAAAATCCATAATAACATAAATGGCGAGGATTCCGGAACAATCATAAATGCAAAATGATATGAGACAAACAATGAATGAATGAATCTAACTCTATGTATGCTGGTCTCTATTTGCGGACATGCTTTAAGTCATAGCACCGTACTTCTTTAGGAAAGTCCACTCACATCCTCAACCATTTAAGATATCTTGGATTCTCTCACGGATCATTTCACCGGTCTTGAGCAGCCGATTGGTAATGGGTCCTTCATCCCTCGAGACAAACCTTGGCGAGGGGTTAAGTCAACACACTCTCTCACAACCATTTGGTATAAGTACGGCGCATGTCGTGGTAAAACCTAGCCAAATGCAAGTCTTCTACTTGGTTACATCAAGTCGGATCCAGATACTTCCATTCCTCGTCCCCGACGATCCTTTCCGGTATCCTTCACACTAGAGTCAGCGTATCCTATGGCACCGACCAACTCGGACTACGGACTCATCAACCCTATTGGTTATCCACATATGGTAAACGGGAAGCTCTCACGTCCTCTCACGGGTTGGTTACCGGTCTTAAGCGCCCGTGAGCCCAAGTCTAACCATATGCAACCCTACCAATAAATGGCCCCCACAATGTGATTCCCTGTCCTCTCACGGGTTGGTTACCGGTCTTGAGCGCCCATGAATCCCCATTGCTACCACGGGTCGTTCGGGTCTCAATACCCCTCCGATTAGGGTCGACATAACAGGACATCCTAGCCAAACACACAGACAACCCAGAATGTCAACCAACAGGGAGGGGGGGGGGGGGGGGGGGGGGCCCGGGAAAAAACAAAAAAAAAGCGGGGGGGGGGGGAGGGAGGGGGGGGGGGGGGGGGGCCCCCACCCCAACAAAAAACAAAAAAAAAAAAAAACGCCAATTCATATCATCACATATATGGTAACTTCATATATGGAAAGAAATCAGTAATTACAATCACTTGTATAACATTGGTAAGTAAATCATACATGAATCAATTCAATATGAACAAGTAATGCTACTGTAATCAAAGTTATGCAACAGTAGTATATCATTGTAAGAATCTAATTTAGGAAACATATTAATGATATTCAAATATAGAAACTAGATTCATGCTATCTATGTAATTAAGGAAATAACCATCCTTACCTTTTATAA
Source organism: Hakea prostrata (assembly GCF_041222555.1). Classification (NCBI taxonomy): domain Eukaryota; kingdom Viridiplantae; phylum Streptophyta; class Magnoliopsida; order Proteales; family Proteaceae; genus Hakea; species Hakea prostrata. The sequence goes on from NW_028291293.1 coordinate 76,887, forward strand.
CTCGCAAAGAATCCTAAGAAATCAAGTAAGATCTTGGCAAACTTGAGAAGAAGGTCCTAAACAAGTATATACAACATATTAGGAAAGATCCCTAACGGAAAATATAGCAAAACATCCGAAACAGACCAAATCTGGAGTTGCTGTACTCATTGGTCGAGTGGATTGGTCGAGTGGTCCAGTCGACCAATCAGTCGACCAATGCAGACAGTAGCTTATAAAATCAGAGTTTTGAGATATGAAATCCGAATTTGGTGGTTCAAAAGGGTGCTAATCAAGGGGTAGACTACATCAGTAGTATTCTAACATATAGGGGACCTCAAAACACTAATCAAATCAAGGTATCAAGATCCAAATTAGGAAACAAAAAGTTACCATAATTAACTCAAACATGGATCTTGATGAATTTGAAATAGAAAACAAAGACAAGAACTATAGGAGGATGGATCATTGCTTTCGATAATGAAAACATGAAAACATGCATAGGTCTTCATGGAATAAGGCTTAGAAGCATAAATCTAAATAAGGAAATAAAACCTACCATATATGTAACTATCATGCATCATGAAGAACACATAGTAAGGTAGAAGAGAACAACTAGAATTCTATGGATTATG